>NC_082710.1:150947608-151154835 GCF_030144855.1 Hypanus sabinus | reverse complement strand
AGAAGAAGAAGAAGAAGAAGAAGAAGAAGAAGAAGAAGAAGAAGAAGAAGAAGAAGAAGAAGAAGAAGAAGAAGAAGAAGAAGAAGAAGAAGAAGAAGAAGACGAAGAAGAAGAAGAAGAAGAAGAAGAAGAAGAAGAAGAAGAAGAAGAAGAAATTCTGTATATCTTTTACAGAATACGTATATTGAATGGAATAGAAGTGGTGCAAAATGTTCAAGCCAACTTTCATCGACCACAGTGGAAGCAGAAGGCACATGAAAAATAGACATCAGGTGATAGACATCTAGGTTTAAAATATCAATTTCACTCAGTCACAACAGAATAGATTGCACGTTTACAAAGTGGGTAATGACCATGTGTACTAGCTATTAAAGTACTCCACGCATTGCATTCCGTTGATGAAGCACGTACACTTACTGACAGAGTATCATTCAGAAGCAGGTCGAAATGCTCACATCCTGTGCATTGTTTAACTTACAGAGCCAACCTCTTATGTTCGGACTTCCACGGTAGAACACAGTGAATCAGTCAAAATGATGTTCCATCATTTTGTTTTTAAATATTGATATGAACATTGCGCATGGGTTCGAGACGTGGGGCAGCAAAGCTGACATGGCTCTGTAAATTGTGTACTGATTAGGGACAGAATTGGAATATGCCACAGAATTAAAAGAAATAAATAAAAGAAAGGCAGCAGTTTCGTTAGAAGCGTGCATTCGGCAATTGTTAAAACAAACTGCATCAAAGAAGCGTGAACTATAGGGTGAAATAAAGATGGAATATAATTTACTATCAAAACACATTCAAACATCCGTCTCTTAATTGCTCAATCCAGTGTAAAAAATTACCAGCAAAATATCTCTGTTCCATTACGTTACAGGCGGCAGTCTTCCTTTATATTTCATTGAAGTGCTGCGTTAAGAATTTGACCGAAAGCAGACACTCTTTAGATATTCTAATTGCAGTTTCTTTGTGTTCGCAAGAGAAACTCATCAAAATATATAATGAAATATCATTATGTTACTGACCTACCTGGAATTCCAATTGCGACAAGGATAGGATAATAAATACTTCATGCCTGCTGGATGACAGGCTGTCCCATAATTACTTTCAATAAAGTTTCTAGTTTGGTAACAGCCGGAGTGATCCTCCGACTTCAAATTTAGCTGTTTTATATGTCTTATCTAAATCTCCAGTGTGGAATCTGCACGGCAGATTTCTGGAAATACTCATTCACTTAATTAATCAGGCAATGTCTAGTATACTCTGATTAGGGTGAAAGTAATCCCTGTACACAGATGATTCAGCATATCTATCATTCTACACATGCACGGCATGTCTGGCACAGCAAATTGTAGCCCGAAGGGGCTGTATTATGCTGTAGGTTTTCTGTGTTTTTATGTTTCTAAATGAAACACCAGAGATGGGCTAATAGAGTCAATGGAATTTATTGCAGATATTTTCCTCTGGATCGGTCGTGTTTCGTCTTTCATTTGCCATATATCATTTGAATGCTATAATCTGCACAAATTCAACCATTCTGCTCTGTTAGCTTGCAACTCATTGTGATAGACATTGATTTTATTTTCAATTTCCTGGCACTCTGCTTCCACATCGTTCTGTGGTGGTGAATATATTGACCGGTTCACGCCGCTTCGGTAGAGAAAATCCATAGTCCTGTTACGGGAAATCTTCCACCATGTAGTAGATATAGCTTAGTCCATCATGGGTAAAGCCCTTACCAGCACAAAAAAAAAATGACACAAAGATCTTTCTCTGGACAGCAGTACCCGTCATTAAGGAACATGCTCTGTTCTCCTTGCTGTCATGAGGAAGAATGTACATGGAACGCAGGGCACACGCCAGCAGGTTCAGCAACTGTTCTTACCTTTCAACCATCAGGATCTTAAACCACATGAAAGAGCTTCACTCAACTTCACTCGCACAAATACAGAACTGTTCAAATAACCTCTGCACTCATTTTGAAGAATTCTTCATCTCATGTTTTTGATATGTATTGCTTATTTTTTTTGTTATTATTTATTTTTGGGTGGGATTTATCATTGACTCTATTGTGTTTGTGGTGTTTACTGTGACTGCGAAAACGGAAATGAATCTTCGGTTTGTATAATGACACTTTGATAATGTATTTTCTTTGAAATTTGCACTCTGCTTAATTTTGTCGGATATGTGGAAGGAAGATGACAATTTGTGTTTTGTTTGTTTGTCCTGCAAGTTTCCTCGACGAATAATGAGTTAATGCTGACGATCCGTTTTAAAAAGGATAGGTAAGGATTGCATCGGCAGAGCAGATGGCATTAGTGCGGTTGAGCGGTTGAGTCCAATCACTTCTTGATATGGTTTACAGACAGTATTAACCATCTGAATTCGAATCATACCAAAATAAGCCAATATTGAACCACGATGTTGCATATCATCAACATTTAACATTAAGGTAGTAACTAACCTTATTCAACGGATGGCGCCTTGTATATTGATAATAGCCGGATGCCGAATCAATTCATAATTTCATTTTGTACTTATAAATATGTACGTCAATGTACGCTCAATGTTGATTATAAGAAATAATAGAGACCCCATATTATAAGAACTGTTAGCAAAAGGACATTGCGATTTTGCAAGGGTTGGAATGCAGACAACTGTTTTCTAATGCCTCTCTCTTTCTACGCGCATATTTTGCTTGTATAGTGACCCATGAACCTCGCTCACAGTGTATTGTAAACGGTAATTCTTAGACCATCAGACCATGCGACAGAAGCAGAATTAGACCATTCGGACCATCAAATCTGTCTGCTAGTTCATCGTGGCTGATTCAGTTCCCTCTGAGCCCTTTCTCATTACTTCCCAGTGACCGGACCCACATAATGGTCCGTGGTAAAAAAAAAATCCATGGATCTAACATCTTATGTCTAAAGTCATTATCTCTGTTCTATGTGGACCACTTTCTATGTTGAGGCTGTGCCCCTTGGTCCATGCTCCCCTGCTGAAGAAACATCATCTTCACAGCCACTCTATATAGGCCTTTGGACATTGGATTGGTTTCAATGAGATGCGCCACCCCCGCCTCACCTCCGTTCATCTGCATTCCAGTGAATACAGGCCTATCACTTATTTAACCAGCAAATAATCCTTTAAGAAAAGTTGCACGAGTATTCCTAAACGCTTTCCCATTCGGATTTTTGGGTTATTTTACCTGTATAAAAATAAAATCATTGTTATATCCCTTATACCAAAGTGCTTGACCATACACTTTCCAACATTGTATTCCATCTGCCACATCTTTGCCCATTCTCCTAATCTGAATCCTTCTGCAGCCTCTTTGATTCCTTAAAACTACCTGCCCTTAAACTTATCTTCGTGCAACACATAGAAAATGCTGGTGGAACGCAGCCGGGCAACATCTGTAGGGAGAAGCACAGTTGACTGTTCGGGCTGAGTCCCTTCGTCAGGACACCCTCGTGTTTGACTCACCTTCGTATCGTCTGCAAACCTGGCCAAAAGACCAACAATTTCATCAGCCTTATCGTTGACATACAACTCAAAAAGAAGCGGTGGCAACACAGACACTATGGAACAACATAATCATCAACAACCAATCCGAAAAGGACCTCTTTATATTCATTCTTTGACCCTGTCAATCATCCAATACACGATCCATGCTAATATCCATCAAATAACTATCTGGCTATTATCTTGGTTAACAGCCTCATGTGCATCATCTTTTCAAAAGTCTGCTGAAAATCTAAGTGCTCGTTATCTACCGATCCTCCTTTGTCTATCCTGCTACTTATTTCTTCAAAGAATTCCAGATATTCCGCAAGCAAAATTTTCCCTTGAGGAAATCATATTCTCGTCGGCCTAAGTCTTTATGTGACCGCAAGTACCTCAATCGACTCCAACCTCTTCTCCAGCACTCCAACCTCGTCTCCACCACTCTGACCAGTAGAACTGTCGTATAATTTCCTTTTTTCTGCCTCCCTGCGATTTAAAGAGTGGATTGACGCCTTCACTTTTCTAACTGTCCAGCGACATGCAAAAAAACTATAGATTATTGAAAGACCGTTACTATTGCCTCGGAAAACTCTTCAGCCACAGCTGTCAGCAACATCTGGTGAAGATCATCTGATTCAGGTGGTTTACATACTTTAAGATCTTTCATTCTCTAAGGAACCATCTCTCCGGTAATAGCAACTGTACTCACGCCTGCCTATGACATTCTCGAACATCCACTCTGCTGCTAGTGCCTTCCAAACAGTCTCCCGGTCTGCGTCGGATCTCACTAATATATGATAGGCCACACTGGGAGCACCGGACGCAGTATACCACAACAGCCAACTCACAGATGAAGTGTCGCATCACCTGGAAGGACTGTCTGTGGCCCTGAATGGCGGTGAGGGAGTTAGTGTAAGGGCAGGTGTAGCACTTGTTCCGCTTACAGGGATAAGTGCGAGGAGGGAGATCGGTGGGAAAGGATGGGGAGAAGAATGGACAAGGGAATCGCGTAGAAAACAGGAAGTGGAGTGGGGGGGGGAGGGAAATATGAGTTCGGTAGTGGGATCCTGTTCAAGGTGGTGGAAGTTACGGAGAATTATACGTTAGACCCAGAGGCTTGTGAGGTGGTAAGTGAGGACAAGGGGAACCCTATCTCGAGTGGGCTGCTGGGCGGATGGGGGGGGGGGTGAGGGCAGATGTGCGGTAAATGGGAGAGATCGTTTCGCTGAACACCTGCGCTCTGACGGCCAGAGAAAACAGGAAATCCCAATGGCCACACATTTTAAGTCCAAGTCCCATTCCCATTCTTATGTGTCTAGCCATGGCCTCCTCTACTGTCAAGATCAAGCCACACTCAGGTTAAAGGAACAACACATTATATATCGGCTGGGTAGCCTCCAACCTGATGTCATGAACATTGACTTCCGTTAATGCCCCTCATCCCCTTCTTCCGCCATCCCTGATATATTTAGATTTTCCCCCTCCCTTTTTCTCTTTTTCTGCCCATCACTCTGCCTGTTCTCCATCTCCCTCTGGTGCTACTCTCCCCCTTACTTTTTCCCTAGGCCTCCCGTCCCATGATCCTTACCGTTCTCCAGCTCCGTATTCCTTTTGCCAATTACCTTTCCAGCACTCAGCTTCACCCCACCCCCTCCGGACTTTTCCTATCATTTCGCATTTTTTCCTCCCTCTCCTATTTTCAAATTTCCTAATATCTTTCCTTTCAGTTAGTCCTGACAAAGGGTCTCGGCCCGAAACTTCTACTGTGCTTCTCCTTATAGATGCTGCCTGGCCTGCTGTGTTCCACCATCATTTTGTGTATGTTGCTTGAATTTTCAGCATCTGCTGATTTCCCCGTGTTTTCTTTTAATATTATTGTACAGCTTGCCTTAGAATTTCATGTTTTTACCCTTATAGTGATTTAGATACCCTCTGTTTTTTTTTGTTAAATCCTTCTATCCCCTAACTCCACTCGATACACTAACAGCGGAATAATCGATTTGTGTTTTAGTAGCAAGAGCAAGTTAAGGTAAAGCCGGTTCAAGCGGGAATGGGGGTGTTGGGTAGTGCGGGCATAGGAATGTGGCAGGTGAGGCTGTTGCAATGTTTGAAGAAGAAAAAAGCACCAAACTACCACTAATTAAATAAAGGAGGGATGATTTAGGTCAAGTAATGTGCTGTAGTTGTATGATGTGAGAGCTGGTGTACTCCATTGTGGTTCCTGGTGACCATATCTGCAGCAGGTGATGGCAACTCGACGAACTCGGGATCATAGTTGATGATCTGAGCGTCAAACACTGCGGCATATCAGGGAGAGGTAGAGTTACCTGGATTCTCTAATCAAGAGATACTTACAACCATAAGATGTGTTGCCTCAAAATCTCTCGGCAGTTAGGACTGTCTGACTGCGAGTGGAGCGGGTACTGGGATCCAAGAGACAGTGCTGGAGGACCCCCAGCCCTTGAGCTTGCCAAACAGGTTTGACATTCTTGCCCCCTGTGTGGATGAGGGTGGGAAACTGTAGGAAGAAGAAACAACCTAATTGTAGCACTGCAGTTCAGCCAACCTTTAGAGAGTGGGGAGGGACGTGAAATCTAGTGGTAATTAGGGACAACAAAGTCACGAGAATAGAGCATCCAGAAGGCTGAATTGCCTGCCTAGTGCCGGGTTCAAGACATCTAATAGGACCTGGAGAGGAATTTGCTGTGGGAAGGGAAAGATCCCGTTGTCGTAGTCCGTATAGGGAACAATGACATAGATGGAGTGAGCAAAGATGGTCAACTGAGGTAATTTGAATAGCTAGGGACCCCATTAAATAGCAGTACCAAAAAGGTAGTAATCTTGAAAAAGTGTGCTTGAATTCATGGTACTTTGGCATAAGCATTGGGGAGGGAGGGATCTGCATCAATTGGATTTCGGTATAGAAGAAATATACGTGCATACTATCATTTAAATGGGAAGAGAATTCTGAGATGCAACAGAACTTGGGAATCCACGTGCAGGATGCCCTTAACGTTAAGGAGTTAATGAGACGGTGGTGAAGAAGGCGAATGCAATGTTGTCATTCAGTTCTAGAGGAATAGAGTACAGGAGCAGGGATATGATGTTGAGGCTCCATAGGACTCTGGTAAGACCTCACTTGGAGGACTGTGTGCAGTTTTGGGCTCCTGATTTAAGAAAGGATTTTCTGACGTTGGAGAGTGTTCAGAGAAGATTCACTAGAGTGATTCCGGGAATAGAGAGTTTATAGATGAGGAACGTTTGACCGCTGTTGGACTGTACTCCTTGGAGTTTGGAAGAATGAAGGGGAACCTCAGAGAAACATTTCGAATATTTAAAGGCAAGGGCAGAGTGGATGTGGAATAGTTGTTTCCCATGGTGGGGGAGTCTAGTACGTGAGGGCATTACTTAAGGATTGAAGGGCCACCATTCAGAACAGAGAAGCGAAGAGTTTTGTTTAGCCAGAGGATGGTGACTCTGTGGAATTTGTTGCCACGGGCGGCAGTGGAGACTAAGTTGTTGGGTTTATTTAAGGCAGAGATTGATAGGTGTCTGTGTAGGCAGGATATCAAAGGTTCTGGTGAGAAGGCGGGGGAGTGGGACTAAATGGATGAATGAATCAGCTCTTGATAAAATGATGGAGCGGACTCGATGGGCCAAATGGCCCAATTCTGCTGCTTTGTTTCTGGTTTTATTGTCTTATGAGATGGATTCCACCAGAACCGTGACGTGACCCGGAATCTAGCGAATCGCATAACTAGGGCTATGGTAGGGCATAAAGCTAAATAGTAGTGGGCGGGTTCAACAGATATGAGAAATATGGATAAAGTAAAAGAGTAGGGATAAAGAAGCAAAGAATCATAGAAAACCTAAAGCACATTGCAGGCCCTTACGCCCACAAGGTTGTGCCGAAGAAGTCCCTACCCTAGAAATTACTAGTCTTACCATTAGCCCTCTATTTTCCTAAACTCCGTGTACCTATCCGGAAGTCTTTTAAAATACCCTGTCGTATCCATCTCCACCGCTAGATTCTTCACGCAGGCGCAGCATGGATTCAGCAAAGGCAGGTCCTGTTTTACAAACTTACTGGAGTTCCTTGAGGATATAACATCCACAGTGGATAGAGGGCAACAGAATACTTCGATTTTCAGAAGACGTTCGATCAGTTGCAGCATGAGATATGGACGCACAGAATGAGGCCATGGATAAAGGATTAGTTAACTATTAAAACACAGAGAATTGGGATACATGGATTTTATTCTGGCTGGCAATAATTCCTAAGTGGTGTGCCACAGGTCATGTTGCTGGGCCCGCAACTGTTCACGAGCTACATTAACGATCTGGAAGAGGGGACCTAATGTGGTGTATCTAAGTATGCTGAGGGTACATAATTGACCGCAAAATAAATTGTGTAGAAGAAACGGATAGTCTGCAGAGAGATGCAAGTAGGGTAAGTGAGTGGAAAGAGTATGGCAGATGTAATACGATGTTGCTAAATGCGAGGTCATTTATTTTGGAATGAAATTGGAAGAGCAGATTATTTTTAATTGGTAAAAGTTGCAGCATGCTGCTGTGACGAGGGACTTATGAGCGTTTCTGCATGAATCACAAATGGCTGATTTGCAGGTCAAACAGACTGCCAAGAAGGCAAATGGGATGTTGGCCTTTATTGCAGGAGGAATGAAATTTAAGAGTAGGAAGGTTATGCTGTAACTGCACAGGGTACTAGTGGGGCCGTATCTGGCATGCTGCTTGCAGTGCTGTTCTCCTTACTGGCTCTGAAGAACATAATGGTTTTGGAGGCTGTGCAGAGCAGGTTCACCAGGTTGATTCCAGACTTGAGCGACTTGGACTACGAGGCGAGATTGAGTCGCCTGGGTCTGTACTCGCTGGAATTCAGAAGAATAAAGGGAGATCTTATAGAATCATATGATATTTGAGAAGGATAGATAAGAATGAGGCAGGAAAGTTGTTCCCACTGATATGTGAGGTTGGAAGCAAGGGACATAGACTCAATATTGGGCGGAGGGAAGTGCTAGATTTGGGACGGAGATGAGGAGGAACTGCTTTTCTCAGAGGGTAGTGAACCTGCGGAATGCTCTGCCCAACGTAACACTGCAGGTTACATCAGTAAACATATTTACAAATGCATTTTTGCATAGGAAGTGAATTAAGGGTTTTAGGGAAAAGTTACGTAAATAGAACTGTGTCCATGGCCAAATCAGCCATGATATTATTGATTAGCGGAGTAGGCTCGATGGGCCAAATAGCGGACTCCTGCTCCTATTTGTTATGTTCGTATGTTCTGACTGTACACGACCACTGCTTGTAAAGCAGCATCCCTATCCTCAGCCCTGTTACACCTGTTTCAATCATCCTGCAGAGTTAGATTAGACCCTCCCCTTCAGCTCTAGCAAACCTTTCCACAAGGATATTGGGTCCCGTCACATCCATGTGTAGCCAATCCCTTTTGTTCACGTTATATGTTCCCCAAAAATGATCCCAATGTTCCATTAGTGTGAAATCCTGCTCCCTGTACCAGTTACTCTGGCTCGCATTCCTCTGCAAAATCGTCCTATATTTTCGCTCCCTGGCAGAAATACATTGATTGTTACCCTGGGGGTCCTGTTGTTCAGCTTTTCACCAAACTCACTAAATTCACTCTTTAGGGCCCCCTTTCCTTTAGTAACATGGTCATAAACACCTGGCTGCTCGGCCTCCGCCTTTAGCATGTTGTGGACACGATCCGAGATGCACCTACCTATGGCACCGTTAGGCAACACACCATGTGTGTCTCTCTGTCGCGTCGACAGTGTCTCCTATCGACTTCTCTTACTATGGAACCTACTGAACTCACTGTCACTCCTCTGATCATGTCCCTTCTGAGCTTCAGCGCTGGAGTCAGTGCTGCTGCTCCCGTACCGCACACCACCATACCACCACCCCCCCCCCCCCACATCATCGGTCGTCCCTACAAACAATATCCAACACCATATTCTTGTTACTGAGTCGAACAGCCATAGCGGTACTCTGTACCAGCTGCATATTTTCCTTCCCTCTCCTGGCAGTCACCTACCTCCTGCAACCCAGGGGTGACTACACCCCTTCATTTCCCTGTAGTTTCTATGCATCATCTCATCGAGTTGACGCTCCTCTTCTTTAACATATTCGCTGAAGAGCTTCAATTCGATTCACTTGGTGCAGATGTGGTTAGCTGGGAGGCGTTGCGCTTTCCAAGAATCCCCACGTCTCACACGCAGACCAAGACACTTCTTATGAGGATTGTGCAAGATCAGCAGTACAGATGATGCTATATGTACAGGAGTTGGAAGAAGTTCGGGTCTGTTGTGGCAATAAACTCGCTGAAATTTCAGGCCTATTGGCAAAAGGTCTGCAGCATAGTGTTGGCCCTGGCATGTTCTCTGGAAACAACTGTCTACTTTTTAGAATTTTCCATTCTCCAATGCATCGAAACTCCTGCCCATAGCCTAACTATAAAAGATATGAAGGTCTGATCCCAGACTTTCCGGCAGGTTACCTGTTAGCTCTTATAAAAAATAAATACTGACGAGGAAGTACGAAAATAGTGCAAACCGCTATTTATTTTATGCCGAAGAAACTGACATTGGAAACTGAGCAACTTCAGTTGACAGCAGACCGTCAGTTCTGCAGGGGTCATTGCATGATTTATTTAAAAGGAAGTAACTTATTTAAATAAGGTAATATTGCAATTAAAGATTTGGTAAACTGTAATAACATAGACAGTTTAAATGTTGAAAGCGGATTGAAAACTTGAAAAAAAAAACCGTTGTGGTGCGAAATGTTGACGGGATTTCACGAAAGGTTGATACTTAGAATCTACTGTCTGAAACAAATGCTACCTATTTTTTCTCAGAATCGGTTATGAAATTATTTGATTTGGAGTCAACATGCACTGAAAACAACACCGATAGGGACCTCGGCCAAAGTGACAACTCAGAAAGGGTGGCATAATCAAGATGATAATTAAAAGATTGTCACTTTAGCCGAAGTCACTATTGGTTTTGCTTTCTGAGCATGGTGACTCCAATTGAAATAATGTCATGACCGATACTGAGAAAAAAATGTAACATTTGCCGAAACAAAAGTGAAAGAAAATGAGTATCGGAAACAAACCGCGTTTTTTTCTATAAATCACATTCTGCACCGTGTATTCAGACGGTTTCTTAAAAAGCAAATGCATGGTTTAAGTTTCGAAAATGTTGTTCGTTAATTCCAAACTTCCAAAAGCTCAATGGAAAGAGTAAACAAAAAATACCGTCATTAAGTTGCAGGAATCAATTTCTCGGTTTATATTTCGGGGATAACTCGATTTCCGTTATCCGGTTACAGCTAATTTTATGACAATTTTCATCCTTTCCACTGGAAGTTATGGAATCTCCAGATAGGTCACCAAAATCTCATATCAATTGCTTGGCAGTCGCCTTGATACTGGTTTTGAATATAATGCTGCATGAGCTGAAATTTGATTTTATAGCATTTATTCTTCAATTGTACATCTATATCCACTTTTCATGTCATAATTAAGCAGCTTCCATTTTTTTTCTATGTCTGGATGACTGTTGTCTTGATATTTCATCGACGGGATGATGTTTGTTTTCAGTCAATCGGACACCTAAACTGACCGATATTGCATTGGTGCTTTTGGTAAAATTGTTTCAAAACAGCCTGATGCGTTCTAGATTTCAGTCTCAGAAAACATTTAACAATGCGCCATGGTCCTATAATATGAAGTGAAACTTCCATGCCTCAAACACTTGAGTAGTGTATTTATGGTGTAACTTTCTTGTAACCCCGTCTGCGTCATTTGCGCTGCTCCTGCTGTTCATTTCCTTGAGCACATGAATGTCACCAACAGTGTCAGGAATAAGCAAGGAAGAAATAATACTTACAGTACTAATCTGATCAGCAGGTTGTAAACAGAAGATCAGTAACCTTCAATATGAATTTCTCGGACGAAACCTCGTCTGTCTATTTCCCTCCATCGATGTTACTTTACTGGCGAAGTTCCACCAGCAGTTTGAGCGTTTCGCAGCAGAAGGAAATCGATCATTTTTAGGGGTATTACCTGGCTATTTTATTATCAATTGCATGGTAATTCATGTATACTGCATACTGTATGTGTACAGTTTACAGATAATCCATGTCTGGAAGCAGATTTCAATGATTCTGGTCATTACGGAGAATTGTGGGAATATGTTAAAATGTCTGAGCTTTTTTTTTACAAACATTTTCATTTATATGGTACATTAGAAAAACTTCAGAGAGGAAATATCGAATATGGTGAAGCATCCTGTTTTGGTTTTTTCTTGTGTATTCGCAAATTTCATGTATGGTTAGCATTGAAAGAACTACTTTCAAACAAAGAACTGCTCTTGATTCACCTGGGACGCAGACAAATCTGTAAGGTTTAACATATTTTGGACCAGTCTTCATCCCTGAAGCATTTCATTTAACATTGTTTTAAATAATAAACAACATAAAATAATCCCTTGTCGGATATATCATAAGGTGAATTAAGGCTTCTTTATCCTAAGAGAATAGAGAGAACAGCCAAGATAATTCTGTGCTTTGTGCTCCAAAGAAATATTTATTCTGGAATTCTGTCCACTGGAACATACTAACAGAGGACCATCAATGAGAGATTGTCCTGCATTGATCCCGTTGTCAACCTGACTAATCAAAAACCGTTTAAAGAACCTTTTAAATAAATATAACGGCTTGGTGTTCACAGCCGTCCGCGGAGAGAAAAAGCATACAGAAATTCACTACCACACTTGTGAAAAATTTCCTCCGAGCGTCTCTTCTAATGGGACGTGATTTTCCTCTGAATCTGAGTCCTTACATTCCAGACTTCTACTCTCTCGGACATCTTCACCATGTCAATTCTACCAGAGCAGTCCATATTCTATGGCTTTCATGAGATCCCGCCTTGTCTTTCTCAACTCCAGTGATACAAGCTCGAGGCCAATATCTGCTCCTGATATCATAGCCCTCTCAGACTCAAGATCATTATCGCAATGTTCCTGCAAAACATTGCTAGCACCAGTACGCCTTTCCCAAGATATTAGGCACAGAACTACTTGATGTCCTTCAAACGTGGTCTTCCTATTGCCTTATGAACTTCAATATTGCATACGTGATTTAATAATCTGATTCTCAAATGTATGCTAGTATATCAATTGCGTTTCTTACTACCCACCCAATCTGCAGTTATACTGAATGGAATGATGTACTATGACTTCAAGGTTTTTTGCACCTTCAATTCCATCTTGAGTCCTTCTTCCATAGTTCATGTCTAAAGTCTTCCCGAAGTTGTATCCCATATGCTAGCTCTTCTTCGATTCTCTGAACATTTCCCAAGTTCATGTCACACTTCCTGATTCCCCAATACTACCCGCGACTCCATCCATCGTTGTTTATTTGCACATTTCACCGCATCAAAAGTATTAACATAAAACGTGAGGTAGCCACTCCGACTACATGCAGAATACGATTGCCCACCGTCATCCACGATGAAAAATAACAGTTTCCTGCTACCATACAGTGAACCTTCCATCCATTCTAAAACCTTATTGTAGTGTTAAGAGTTCCGGCTTGATTAGTAGCTTCATCGTATTAGGAACGGAAAAGTTTCTGAGAGCATAACCTATTTTGTTATGTCATTATGAACATCCAACCATTAACCTTAACAATCGACTCTGAAATCCACGAATCATTGAAGTCAGGCTAACTCGCCCATACTTTCTTTCTTTGTGTCTGCTTCCTTGTCAATAGTGGATAGACAGTTGCGATTTTCCAATTACCAAGATCCATAAATGATTTTAGGAATTCGGGATAGATCACAACTAATTCTTCCACCATGTCTTGTGGTACCTTTCTTTTACAAATTAGGGCATGTTGATCATCAGTGTTGACATCAGTGAGTCTGGGCTTGGGAGGGTGAACAGTTGAAGTTCCACGGCATAGACATCAGGGATGATCTTGCTTTGTCTGCACGTTCTGGCTGTATGGTGAGAAATGCACAACAGCGTTTTTTTTTCACCTCAGACGGTTGCAGAAGTTTGTTATAGTTCCCAAATCCTAACAACCTTCTACAGGGGCACAGTTGAGAGCATCCTGATAGACTGCAGCACTGCCTGGCATGGAAATTGTACGTACCTCAATAGCACGACGCTGCAGAGAGTCGTACAGACAGCCCACCGCATCTGTAGATATGAGCTTTCCACTATTCACTACATTTACAAAGAAGGGTGTGCAAAAAGGGCCCGAAGGATCGTTGGGGACACGGGACACTCCACCCACAACCTCTTCCAGCTGCTACCAACTGCGAAAATACACCACAGCATAAAAGCCAGGACCAACCTAGGACAGTTCCTTTCAGCAGGCCGATAGACTACTTAATACGTGCTGACAGAACGGTGTTTCTATGTTATATTGTGTGTCTTTTTGTACATACTATTTATTACAAGTTACTATAAATTGAACATTGCACATTTAGAAGGATACGCAACAGAAATAGTATTACTCCTCATGTCTATGAACAAGGTAAATAATAAATTCAATACAACTCTGATCTTCCATGCTTCATGTTTCCAAACACATCTTTCTCAGTAATACTGGCAACGTTCAAATCCTTGTTTATTGCCGGTGTCTTCTTTGTGAAGACAGACACAAGGTACCTTGTCAGTTCGTTCATCATTTCTGTTTAACCCATTGTTATTTGTTCAGTCTAGTTTTCAGCGGCCCAATATCCATTTGACACACTTTTAAAATTTTAATTCTTCTATTAAGATTTGGGAAAAAATAGACTCTTGCTATTTTGCTATAAAATTCAAGGTGCAATTAGCCCGATGGAAGTTCAAGGAGCTGGGTTAGGTACAATAGGCAGTGTTTTAAGCAAAGAGAGGAGGAATGAGCTAAGAATCATATACTTCAATGCGCGTAGTGTCAGAAATAAGACAGATGAGCTTGAAGCTCAGATGAAAAAGGGAAACTACGATGTTGTTGGGATAACGGAGACATGGCTGCAAGGGGATCAGGCCTGGGAATTGAGTGTACCAGGGTATACGTGCTCTCGTAGAGACAGAAATATCGGAAGAGGGGGTGGGGTGGCCCTGTTGGTGAGGAATAAAACTCAGTTCTTTGCATAGGAACAGGGGAAGTAGAGTCTGTGTGGATTGAGCTGAGGAACAGTAAGGGTGAAAGGACCCTAATGGGTGTTGTGTACAGGCCCCCAAACAGTAGCGTGGATATTGGGTTCAAGTTGATTAGGGAGTTAACATTGGCATGTGCTAAAGGTAATGCAGTCGTTATGGGAGATTTCAGCATGCAGGTGAACTGGGAGAATCGGGTAGGTGCTGGACCCCAGGATAGGGAGTTTGTGGTGTGTCTAAGGGATGTATTTTTGGAACAGCTTGTTCTTGAGCCAAGCAGGAACGAGGCTATTTTGGACTTCGTGATGTGTAATGAACAGGAATTGATAAGTGATCTTGAAGTAAAGGAGCCATTAAGAAGTAGTGATCATAACATGATAAGATTTTATCTACAATTTGAGAGGGATAAGGGCAGATCAGAGGTGTCAGTGTTGCAATTAAATAAATGAGACTACGGAGCCATGAGGGAAGAGCTGGCCAAAGTTAAATGGGCGGATGCCCTGGCAGGAAAGACAGTGGATCAGCAGTGGCAGATATTCTTGGGCATAATACAAAAGATGCAAAAGCAGTTCATTCCAATGAGAAGGAAGGATTCAAAGAGGGCGAAGGGGCCACAGTGGTTGACAAAGGAAGTCAGAGATTGTATAGCATTAAAGAAAAACAAGTATGACAGGGCTAAGATGAGTGGGAATACAGATGATTGGGAAAGTTTTAAGGAGCAGCAGATCTTAACTAAAAAAGCAATACGGAGAGAAAAAATCAGGTATGAGCTCAGTCTAGCCATGAATATAAAAAGGGAGAGCAAAAACTTTTATAGCTATGTGAAGAGAAAGAAGATAGTTAAGAACAATGTTGGCCCCTTGAAGAATGAATTGGGAGAAATTGTTATGGGAAACAGGGAAATGGCAACAGAATTTATTGCGTACTTTAGATCTGTCTTCACCAGGGAGGACACAAGCAATCTCCCAGATGTATGGATGGGCCAGGGTCATAAGATATCAGAGGAATTGAAACAGATTGACATTAGGAAAGAAACTGTGATGAGCAGACTGATAGGACTGAAGGCTAATAAATCCCCGGGTCCAGATGGTGTGCATCCGAGGGTTCTAAAAGAGGTGGCTCAGGAAATTGCGGATGCATTGGTAAACATTTTCCAATGTTCCTTAGATTCAGGATCAGTTCCTGAAGATTGGAGAGTGGCTAATGTTATCCCGCTTTTCAAGAAGGGGGGGAAGGAGAAAACGGAGAACTATCGTCCTGTTAGCCTAACGTCAATCGTGGGGAAGATGCTTGAGTCCATTATTAAGGACGAAATAGTGGCATATTTTGATGGCAGTAATAGGATTAAGCCGAGCCAGCATGTATTTACGAAGGGCAAATCATGCTTGACTAATCTGTTGGAGTTTTTCTGAGGGTGTAACAAGGATGTTAGTCGAGGGTAAGCCAGTGGATGTAGTGTACCTAGATTTTCAGAAGGCATTCGATAAGGTGCCACATAGGAGATTGGTGAGTAAAATCAGATCTCATGGCATTGGGGGCAGGGTTTCAACATGGATAGAAAACTGGTTGGCAGATAGAAAGCAAAGGGTAGCAGTGAATGGGTGTTTCTCGGACTGGCTGGAGTTGACTAGTGGAGAACCACAGGGCTCTGTATTGGGACCACAGCTCTTTACGATTTATGTCAACGATTTAGATGAGGGCATTGAAAACTATATCAGCAAGTTTGCTGACGATACTAAACTGGGTGGCAGTGTGACATGCGAAGAGGACGTTAGGAGAATACAGGGAGACTTGGATAGGCTGGGTGAGTGGGCAGATACTTGGCAGATGTCATTCAATGTGAATAAATGTGAAGTTATCCACTTCGGAAGCAGGAACAAGAGGGCAGAGTATTGTCTGAACTGTGTAGAGTTAGGTAAGGGAGAAATGCAAAGAACCTCGGAGTCATAGTTCATCAGTCAATGAAGGTGAATGAGCAAGTGAAACAGACAGTGAAGAGGGCAAATGGAATGTTGGCCTTTATTACAAGGGGAATTGAGTACAAGAGCTAGAATGTCCTTTTGCATTTGTACAGGGCCCTGGAGAGACCACACCTGGAATATTGTGTACAGTTTTGCTCTCCAGGTTTAAGGAAGGACATTCTGGCAATTGAGGAAGTGCAGCGTAGATTCACTAGGTTGATTCCTGGGATGGCAGGACTGTCTTACGCAGAGAGATTGGAGAGATTGGGCTTGTACACACTGGAATTGAGGAGATTGAGAGGGGATCTGATTGAAACGTTTAAGATAATTAAAGGATTTGATAGAATTGAGGCAGGAAATATGTTCCAGATGTTGGGAGAGTCCAGTACCAGAGGACATGGATTGAGAATAAGAGGTCAGTTATTTAAAACAGAGTTGAGGAAAAACTTCTTCTCCCAGAGAGTTGTGGAGGCGTGGAATGCACTGCCTCGGAAGACGGTGGAGGCCAATTCTCTGGATGCTTTCAAGAAGGAGCTAGATAGATATCTGATGGATAGGGGAATCAAGGGATATGGGGACAAGGCAGGGACTGGGTATTGATAGTGAATGATCAGCCATGATCTCAGAAAGGCGGTGCAGACTCGAGGGGCCGAATGGTCTACTTCTGCACCTATTGTCTATTGTCTATTATCTTATTTTGTAACGTCGCCTATCTTTTCTTCATAATTTATTTTTTTTCCACTTATTCAGCTTAGTTGCTTTATCAGAACGTTAATCCCCTAGGTTTTGATTAATCATCCAGATTTTGATTAATGATTCAAATAAAAATAGTTTTCCCTGTAAGGACGAGAACACCAACAGCTCTATAAAGCCAATAGGTAAACATTCTACAAATTCCTTCTTCTGGGATCCAGAACCAACGTGATAGTTCTTTTTTTCCCCAGTCTGTCTACTTATCAAAATTTCCCGTATGGCTACCGCGACATTACCTTCCTTTCATGTGTTCTCTAACTCCTGCTGTAATTTCGAATCCATATTTTGACAGCAGTTTGGGGGCCTTTGTTCAACTCCCATAAAAGTATTTCTATCTTTGCACTATTTTGTATGTAATAGCATGGATTCTGAAGCTCCTATAAAACACTATTTTGTAATTCTTTTTCTTTTAGTTTATAACCTGTTTGTCTTTTCGATTGGATGTGTATCCTTGAATGTTTCGCTCCTAGATGGATTCATTCAACCACGATTCTGTAATTCCACTATGTCGTGCATACTAATTTCTAGCAGTACACTAAGCTTATCATCACGACTTACATTTAACCACAATATCGTTACGTCTGTATTCATTCTTACAACTCTATCTCCTTTACCATAGTGCTGGAGAAGGATAGCAGCCGACAATTTGTGAAAACATTTAATTGGGGTAGGGAGAAATATGATGCTCTTAGGCTTGGAAACATAACTTGGGAGCAGATGCCCTTAGGACAATGTACGGCAGAAATGTTGCAAATGTTCAGGCGTTCAACATAGGTATGTTCCACTGAGGCAGGGAAGGATGGTAGGTTATCCGAACCAGGGTATGAAGAAAAGAAAATGTTATGAAAGTTTCAAGGAAGTAGGTACTGTTAGCCCTCTAGAAAATTTCAAGTGTGTCAGTAAGGAGCTCAAGTTTGAAATTAGAAGACCGAGAAGGGGCCATGAGAAGGGCTTGGTGAGAACAATTAAGGAAAGCCCCATATATTGAAGTGGGCTCGGGGGAAAGTGGAGAATTATGAGAAATAAAAGAGAAAGAAAGGTAGGACTGCAGGGAGATTATAGTGAGGTGAGTAAAAGACAGAGAAAGAGAACCAGACTAAAATTATAGACAGGGATTGAGTAAGCAGGGGGGCAGTGGTACCAACGGAGGTCTGTGAGTTGAATGTTCATGCCGGCAGGTAGGAGGCTACCTAGGCGGGAGATACTGTATTGCTCCATCGACCTGCGTGTGGCCTCATCTTGACGGTAGAGGAGGCCATGGACAGAGATATCGGAGTTGGAATGGTCTGTGGAATTGAAGTGTGTCGCCACAGGGAGATCCCGCCACTGCTGGAGGACTGATAGCCAGTGTTCGGCGAAACGGTCTCCCATTCTGCGGTGGGTCTCCCCAATGTATAAATGGCCACATGGGGAACACCGGATACAGTATATCACCCTAGTTTACTCGCAGGTGAAGTGGTGCCTCATCTTAAAGGACCTTCTGGGGCCTAGGATGGCGCAAAATCGCCCATCAGCGAAACGCAGAGCCCGTCGGCTCCGACGCCAACACGCATGAATCTCTGATCGCCACCCACGCTGCCAATCACGGCACTGGACAGACTCTGAACCCTGACTGCAGTACCACCAACGTGGGTTCCTACGGCCATGGACACCCCTTCAGAGACTCCGGCCTTGAACTTCCAGTCAGACCTCCTCGTGCTGCCATCTCCCCACCACCCCCACCCCCACCAGCACGCTGGATCCCAGCCTTATCCTCCGAGCTTGACCTGCACGAGCTGCCGTCTCCCGTTCTCCCACAACCACTCTGCCATCTGATCTTTCCGAGCCTGAGGTTCAATCACCGGTTCCCGGGCCCTCGGGGGTCTTCAGCTTCCTCTCATCCCCACCCCTTCCCTGCGGACTCCCCCAGCCACACCCCCCCCCCCCCCCCCCGCGGATCAGAGTTCTCAACTCTGCCCGGTCTTCACCATCCCCTGCGATCTTCCTCTCTCTGAGGCTGAGCGCTCTGCCCTTAGTAAGGGTCTCACCTTTGTGCCCCTTCGCCCTCACCTCAGTAAGTTCCGCTTGCGCCAGGACGTGGAGCTCTTCTTCCGCCGGCTCCGTCTTCGAGCCCACTTCTTCGGTAGGGACTCTCCCACCCCAACCGATGACCTGTTCTCCTGTCTTCTCCTCATCGATTCCCCGCCCAGCACTT
This sequence comes from Hypanus sabinus, assembly GCF_030144855.1. Taxonomy (NCBI): domain Eukaryota; kingdom Metazoa; phylum Chordata; class Chondrichthyes; order Myliobatiformes; family Dasyatidae; genus Hypanus; species Hypanus sabinus. The sequence goes on along the minus strand of NC_082710.1, from coordinate 151,135,219 downwards.
CTACCCGCCCTGGATCGGTCTATCTCTAAATGTCATCGGAAAATTAACCGTCTCGACTTCACCACCCCTTGCTCCAATACCAACTTATCGCCTGTGAACGCTTTGCTCTCCATTTCCTCGGCAACAATCCCAACCTTACCATCAAACACGCTGATAAGGGGCGTGCTGTTGTCGTCTGGCGCACCGACCTGTACGTAGCTGATGTACGATGACAACTCGCTGACACATCCTCTTATCTACCCCTGGATCATGACCCCACCAGGGAGCACTGGTCCATTGTCTCCCAAATCATTCCCGATCTCATCAGCTCGGGAGATCTCCCATCCACGGCCACCGAACTTATAGTTCCCACACCCCGCACTTCCAGTTTCTCCCTCCGACCTTAGATTCAGATACCTGCCTGTCCAGGCAGACCCATTGTCTCTGCTTGCTCCTGCCCCACTAAACGCATTTCTGCCTATCTCGACTCTGCTTTATCTCCGCTTGTTCAATCCCTTCCCAACTATGTCCGTAATACTTCCCATGTTTTATATCTCTTCAAAGATTTCAAGTTCTCTGGCCCCCACTGACTCATTTTCACCATGGACATCCAGTCCCTATATATCTCTATCCCCCATCAGGAAGGTCTCCAAGCTCTCTGCTTCTTCCTGGACTCCAGACCCAGCCAGTCACCCTCTACCACCACACTTCTCCGCCTTGCGGAATTAGTCTTCACCCATAACTATTTCTCCTTTGTCTCCTTCCACTTCTTCCAAGCTAAAGGGCCTGCATGGGTCCTAGCTATGCCAGCCGTTTTGTCTCCCATGTCGAGCAATCTATGTTCCAAGCCTACACCGGCAACTGTCCTCTTTTCCTACGTTATATCGACGACTGCATTGGCGCTGCTTCCTGCAAACATGCTGAGCTGGTCGACTTCATCAACATCGCCTCCAACTTTCACCCCGCCCTTAAATTCACCTGGTCTATTTAAGGCACCTCTCTCCCCTTTCTAGATCTTTCTGTGTCTATCTCTGGAGACAGCCTATCCACCGATGTTTACTAGAAACCTATGGACTCCCACAGCTACCTAGACTATTCCTCCTCCCACCCAGTCTCTTGCAAAAATGCCATCCCTTTCTCTCAATTCCTCCGCCTCCGCCGCATGTACTCTCAGGATGAGGCCTTGCATTCTAGGACAAAGGAGATATCTTCCTTTTTTAAAGAAAGGGACTTCTCTTCGTCCACTATCAACTCTGGCCTCCATCGCGTCTCCCGTATTTCACGCACCACTGCCCTTACCCCATCCCTCCGTCAGCCCACCAGGGATAGAGTCCCCCTGGTCCTCACCTATCACCCTACCAGCCTACATAGCCAACGTATAATCCTCCGTAACTTCTGCCACCTCCTACGGAATCCCACCATCAGCCACATTTTCCCCTCCACCCACCCCCTACTGTCAGGGGCCTAGAATAGTGGTGAGGGAAGAAATGTGGGAGCAGGTGTAGCACGTCTTCCTTTTGCAGGGATAAGTGCCTGGAGGGTGGTCGGTGGTGGGTGGGGGGGACGAATGGACAAGGGAGTCGCGTAGGGAGCGATTGAACACAATTGAATATCGGTTACTTTGAGAACGGGAATGCTCCGTGTTGTTTATTCATCCTGGTTAGTCCTCTGTTTAAACCGTTCTTCACAGCTACGTTATTGCTCCTGAACAGGGAAACTGATTTTCTACTACGTTGAACTAGTTTTATTTTCTGACTTCCGTTATTATGATAACTGGACGACAACCAGTGAGGATGTAATTTTTCAGGTGCGATCCAACTCAATTTCAGATTTCAATCGTCTGTTCTTTTGCTATTTGTATTAACCTGTTTGTGGTCTTTGTTGCGTTGACAGATACCAATATTTAGGTAAACTGGATTCAATCTATCTCCACATTTCCTTCACTCACAATGCTCTATCATATAATATTTTATCCCCGGCTGAGTGCGAGAATTGCACCTCTTATAAAACATTTCTTTCTCATTGTTCAAAACTACACAACAACTCTATTCCAATATAGCATATTCTCAATACAATTGATTTATTTCAGGACCCACTAACATGTTTCCATGCCTGCTCGAATCCATGTTTTTTTTTCTGGTATAAACCCAACGGAGGCAGCATCAATACGTAATATACTTTATCAAGACGACATTAACTCAAGAGAAATGTGTGTCTTTCATTGCTCAGGATGGTGTGAAGGAATATGTAATAAATAATTTACATTGCTGATCTGTTGCTGTCAAACACAGAATGCACTTGTTCTATTTTTTGATCTATAATAGCATTGCCGTAACAACAACAATTATAGGCTATAAATCAAACTCGGCTCAACATTACGTTTGGTTCACTGGATGTTGCACGGTAGATTCTACCCTTGTGTATTCCTTAAATTATGTTTTAAAACACCTCACAAAACAATTGGTTTCTTTACTAAATTAAGTAGAAATATAAATTCTGTTAAATTTTGGGAGAACACATAACGCCCACTTTTTAAATCAGTTTCTTTACTAGATTTACAAAATTTCAATTTACAACGCGGACTGCTCGATTCCACGGATTCTGCCCGACTTACTAAGTTCCTCCAGCGTGTTGCACGTGTAGCCTGGGGAATAATAGACTGGATATTTCTATATATTCACTTGCAAAACATTAACTAACAGCAACGCTATAGAAAACGGTTCCATATTTCTGATGAATCGATCATACAATCACTCTATTAAATAAACAAGATTATGTATTTCTGAGCTGGTGAGTAATTGTTAGAGAATTCTATGGGTGGGTCATTATAGCATTTCCTTGAATGTTTATACTATTTTTTTCAGCTTTTCATAGAAAGAGAGTTCAGTCTTCGATTTCAATATCTTTATAGTATTCAGTGGAATTAAAGACGTTTCTTCCAACCCAGGAACAAAATATATAGCCTTTTGAACCACAGCGTACAGTAAATTATGGGCTTCTGCTGCACATTGAAGGCATCCCCACGAAGAGAGTAACTCATAATATTATTACGTCCATCTTTGATTACGCAGTGAGCAAAGAAACAGAGCAATCTCGGATAACTGGTTTATCATCCGAAGGATCAGTTCAAGTCCCTGGTCACCTGTCGTAATTGCGATTTAAATCTGGTTTTATTATTATGCCCAGAACAATGAGGTCACGGCGGCCCTTAGTTCTTGCAGCTGAATAGATTATTTCTGGTTGCCACTTTAATGGACTTGGCCTCCAACTTCTCTAAGTTGTTGAGTGTGCCATATCTTCTGGAGGGAAATGCTGCAACAGGTTCAGAATATCGATTTAATTTTAGGTGAATCCAGATTTCATGCGAGTCCGATGTTTCGTTCGTGCTGCTGATGAATCATTTGCAGGGTGTTCTGACTCTAACGTGCCCGGAACTACGCCAGCACTAGAGAGATGTGTCCTCGAGATCATCTGTGGAAACAGCTTAAATTTAATACTTAATGTCACTTACTTCCCTTTCCCAAGTTCTTTAGACTTTGCTGAAGTCGCAGTCCAAGAGCAGTCGTCAAATTTCGGTTCGTTACACCGATGAGTCTCACTGCCGGCGCTCACCGACAGGCCGTTTTTCGATATCTAATGGACGTGGTCTAGATGACGAACGCACCTTCGGGCCTCCGAACCAGGCGATACTGAGCCCGTGCTGCTGACTGAAACGTTGTGCGAGGAAACGCATCGTCGTGAACAGTAGAACAGCTATCTGAGGACTACATATTCGGCGCATCACTAGCTCCGTCTCTCTTTCTGTCGTTAGTGGGTGAGAGGTGGTTGTCTATTCCTGAGTCGGAGAACTCGGAAAAAAGCGACCTGGCAGACGTTACTATCGTAAAGCAGCGAGTGTTATTTTTTGGTCACAGAAAACAACGAAACCTGAATAGATGAGTCTATACGATATTATCATTGAACAATTTCCCATCTGAAACTAATCTGTATGCATACCACAAGGAGTCCTTGAATAAATAATATCGGGTAAATCTGAATTGTTTTGCGTCGGAGACTTGACTGATTCGGAGATGGATACCTATAGCTATTCAGTTTGGCAGCTTGATCAAATGTCCATAGCATGCTGACAACCACGCCCTTGTGACGCTGTTTTCTCAAAAGAAAATTTGGGATACAGGGAAAGAAAACTTGCCACACTGTCATTTTACAAAACGTTTGATCAATTTAATTCCGGTCATACAATAAATTTGATTAGAAGTGTAAAATGAAAGAACAATGAAATGCATTAATATTCTGAAAGAAACATGATTTGCAGGCTATTCTTTTCGAAGTAATATGGAATTTTAATTGTCGCTCCCTTCATGTGCAATTAGTTTGATGTCATTATTCACCCAATCTTCTGGAAAATACGCGGGCTTTAAATATATCACCAGGTAAGTACTGTGGGTAGAAACAGTTGGCTGAAAGCACTTGGTACTTGGGGCAAATACTTAGAAGAGTTATTTTCTGCGTCTTCAGTTCACAATTTCGCTCATACATTCGTCTTAAATTGACTCTAATGCATGTTGCTCCCGAACAACATCGGTTTCAACCTTCGATCGATTTGTTATGATTTCTCACGAATGGTTATGAACGATTTAAATGACAAATTTTGAATAGGTACATAAATTATTGTACATATTTGATGATAACCAGTCCTTTCTATGACTGAAACTCGGCTTAGTTCTCAAAATTCCTTGCTGCTGCAATGTAAAATAAAGCTCCTAAATTGAACAAATTTTAGCAGCATTCATATGGAAGTTGCATAGAACCTTATTCCCATTTAAGAAGTTGCCGCATTTATTCTTTTCCTCTGCTGATATATACCGATCAAGAAGATAACTAAAACCGAATGACGTCAGTAATTCTGCAGCTGTAATACATGGAAATTTTAATCTGCTGTGGGTTACCAATTGTAAATGTTCCATGAAGTTTCATTGCAATTTCAATCACAGGAGAAAATGCATCGTATTTATGTTTTTCCTGTAATTGCACTTGCATCTTTATTTATTCCTGTCAAAGCAAACTAAAGATTTAAAAATCAATTATGATTTTTAATCTAATATTCAATATAACAAACGTTCTGAATATATAATGCAACCTACATCTATATCATATGCATGTAGCTGATTAGACATGCTGATGATTAGAAATATTCATTACAAATATGCACTTTACTTCTATTTTCATAGAAAGACTGACAAATATATTAGAGATGTTCAGCTATTGATTGATTATAGAAAAATATTACGTCAACTTCATGTACCTTGAACAAATTTCCAATAGTTTGGGGTAGGCATTGCTTTATCTGTCAGGCTGAACGCTGATATTTAAGGAGATATCCAAAGGATCTAAAAAAAAAACAACAGCAAAACGGGATAGGCATACAGTAGTTACGGCGAATGAAGCAGAGGTAAGTTTTCAGGTCAATGAACTCTTGCTTGAATTTCGAAAATCAACATTAGTTGCTAATCACAAAAGGAAAGCAAAACGTCAATGTAGTAGGAAGATAATTTAAAGATACCGTGGAGTCCTAGAACCAGACTCAGCAAATTAGGTGATCTGGCATCAACTATCAATGCGTTCTGAAAGCGGGTTTCTTACCTCTATCGGATAAACGAATCTGGCAATAAATTCTAGAAGAGTTTTGAGGCCAAGTAAAGAATTTCGGATAATGATAATCCAAAATCATGCACGCACATGAAACATCAAATAAAAGATAACAGGTTGAATACAGTGCTTGCCGAGTATATCTAGAATGATATAAGATATTTTAAAAAAGTTCAAGCAATAGAATTAATTTAATTTTGAAGCTTATTCAACAGGAATTTATCACACATCTTTCAAGTCAATATCAAGAACACTCTTCTTCTTCTTCTTCTTCTTCTTCTTCTTCTTCTTCTTCTTCTTCTTCTTCTTCTTCTTCTTCTTCTTCTTCTTCTTCTTCTTCTTCTTCTTCTTCTTCTCCTTCTTCTTCTCCGGTTCTCAATCACCCCCACTTCACAGGCAATTAATCTACAAGTGAAATTCGTATTTGGGGATTTCATGATCTTTATTATGTTTCAAATGTGATATCTAGATTAATATGCTGTTATATCCATCTAGTAATATTTGGGCATCATTGTAACTTTCTTCGATTTTTTTTCACCTCACTTTTATTTCAATTCTTAAGACCATATGATACAGATGCAGAATTAGGTCATTCGGTCTCTCGAGTCTGCTCCGCCAGTCAATCATTGGCTGATCCAATTCTTCCAGTTATTCCCACTCCCCTGCTTTCACCCCATACCCTTTCATATCATGGTTAATCAAGAACCTAAGAATCAAGAATCACTGCTTTAAATACAGCCAATGACGTGGTCTCCGCAGACACTCGTGGCAACAAATTCCACAGATTTACCACCCTCTGTCTAAAGTAATTTCTCCACGTCTCAGTCTAAAAGGACGTCTGCAGGCACTTTGTTTCCTTAACAATACATGCTCATCTACCCATCTTAGTACAATCGAAAATTTAGCCACAAATCCATTAATACCATAACCCAAATCCTTGAGATACATCGGAAAAAGCTCCAACCCCTGTGGAAATCCAATGGTAACTGGAAGCCAGCCAGAATAGGATATTTTCATTCCCACTCGCTGTTTTCTGCCGACTAGCCAATGCTCCACCCACGCTTGTTACTTCTCTGTAATCGCATGCCCTCTTACCTTGCTAAGTGGTCTCATGTTCTGCACTTTGTCAAAAGTCTTCTGAAATTCAGAATATTTTTGATTGGAGAAAGGCTAACTTTGCGGAGATGTGGAAGGATTTAGACAGAGTGGATTGGGACAATTTGATTTATGGGAAGGGTGTAATCGAGAACTGTAGGTCATTTAAAGGTGACATTTTGAGAGTGCAGAATCCCTTTATCATCCTTTAATGGCCAAGGACATGCCAATTCGGCCAGTCACTCCTTGTCACGACTTATGCTCTGTAATCACACCAAAATTCTAACGGTCCATGCCACTTTTGTCTGCTTTCTAATGTCTTTACGCTCCTGCTATTGTTCAAACAGAAAAATGTGCATATTTCTCCAGATATGCAGATATTCGAGTCTTAATGAGTTATTCCAACTATATCCTAACAAATGTTCTGTACATCAACAACTATACCAACTATTTTGGTATACTTAATCGGATCATTGTAGGCATGCTTTTGCTTGTTTAGCCGCATTCATATACAACAATCTAAAATGCCAAAAATAGTCATCGACAAACACCACTTTTCAAAATCCTCAGAATAGCACTCCAATTGATAATTATTTCAATAGTATTAGTAAACGACCTGGTCTCCACAACGAAGACAAGTTTTACATTTCTCTTGAGTTAACGACGTCTTGATAAAGTACATTATGTATCGGTGCTGCTTCCGTTGGGTTTATACCAGATTGTAAGGGGAATAGGTAGACGTTTCTGCGGCCGGAAACGAGACCCCAGGATGGTTTGTTGATCCCTGGTGAAAGGTTCAAGGATGTCACTGAGCGACTGCAGGACATTCTGAAGTGGGGGGGGGGGGGGGGTGAACAGCCAGTGGTCGTTGTGCACATAAATACCAACGATATAGGTAAAAATCTGGATGAGATCCTTCAAGGTGAATTTAGAGAATTAGGAAGTCAACTAAAAAGTAGGACCACAAAGGTAATAATATCTGGATTACTACCAGTGCCACGTGCTAGTCAGAGTAGAAATAGGAGGATATTTCAGATGAATACGTTGCTTGAAAATGGTGCAAGGGGGAGGGATCCAAATTTCTGGGGCATTGGAACCAATTTGAATTCACTAATTTGAAGATTGTCATTCTTTCCGGCCACCGGATATTCGTGCTCATGTATGGTCCGTTAAAGACGATATTTATGTTTCGCCCAGTCAAAGCAAATCATTCCCGAGGATGGAGAGGGGCTGCTGTCGGTATGTTCTGAACTTGTCTACATCCAAAACTGTGCATGGCAAGCTGCTGATCTATTCCAAGCCACCATACTAAGCTTTGAGCTCACGCTTTCATTTCCACCAAGGGGACATGACGGGAATATATTTCTTCCAACACTTTATTTCTCCGCTCAGATGATACATCACCACCCAATCGCCACGTAAGCCACTTTCGCCAAAAAGAAGTTAATCGTGGAGCTGGAAAAAATAATTTTAAAAAAAGATGGGGATCTAGAATTACTGCAGCACATTTCAGCCATTCTGGGTGGCCATGTAGACCAGCGACATTGTGCGGTCTTTTCCTGCTTCCCTTTGGATAATGTCTGTTGTAATATTCAAATTTCAAAAGGGAGTATACTATTTTATAATTTGTCAGACACTTCTTTTTACAAGGGTAGACGAGATAAAACACTAGCAGCCCTTTGATAAATTGTTCGATTTAATTCAATCTCGTAATGACTTCGTCTAAGAAGCACAGCCCATCTCATATTTTACATCCCAAAAGATATCAAAGCAAATCTATCAATCTTTGAGTAATTTGACTCTGCAACAGGAAGGCAAAGAGATGCAAAGGCAACGGGACGCTCACTTCCATGGCTCATAACATTTGTCGTCACTGGACTTATACCTTCAGGAGAGTGGTTACAGTCAATTTCCACTCGATTTTTCAGCTAAAAGTACTTTCCAGAATGGTTTTGCAAATATATCATCTCGCTTGGGCAGGGTTTTGCTAATCTACTTTCAGAACCGGTTTGTTGGTGACCTGCAAATCACCAGAGGTAATTTATTATGGCTACCGGCTCCACCGGCGTTGCCATGAGCTCAGTACAATCTAGGTAAAAATTCCTCAGATCGCTTGCGATCGAGCTCTCTGGCTAATTTTCCATCTACCATCCGGAACAGGGCAGTTTTATAAAACTTCTGTCTTGCTTTTTAATTTAATTTGAGTATTACAATGTCATCCTTGAACACTGATAGGTGGCACGGCACACGGCAGCAGCGGTCTTTCGGTTCTGGTGTTACTTTAATTTTTTTTAACTTGATTTAATTTTAATTAAATTTAATTTCAAGGCACAATTAGAGTTTAGGGCAATGGATTTGTGAAAGGAAAATCATGTCTGACAAATCTTATAGAATTTTTTGAAGATGTAACTAGCAGAGTGGATAGGGGACAGCCAGTGGATGTGGTATGTTTAGATTTTCTAAAGGCTTTTGACAAGGTCCCACACGGGAGATTAGTGTGCAAACTTAAGGCACATGGTATTGGCGGTATGGTATTGATGTGGATAGAGAATTGGTTCGCAGACAGGAAGCAAAGATTGGGAATAAACGGGAACTTTCCAGAACGGCAGGCAGTGACTAGTCTGGCACCGCAAGGCTCAATGCCGGAACTCCAGTTGTTTATAATATATATTAATGATTTAGATGAGGGAACTGAATGCAGCACCTCCAAGTTTGCTGATAACACGAAGCTGGGCGGCGGTGTCAGCCGTGAGGAAGTTGCTACAAGTATGCAGAGCGACTTGGATAGGTTAGGAGAGTGGGCAATTTCATGGCAGATGCAATTTAATGTGGATAACTGTGAGGTTATCCACTTTGGTTGCAAGAACAGTAAAACAGATCATTTTCTGAATGGTGGCCGATTAGGAAAACGGGAGGGGCAAAGAGACCTGGGTGTTATTGTACACCAGTCATTGAAACTGGGCATGCAGGTACAGCAGGCGGTGAAAAAGGCAAGTAGTATGTTGGCATTCATAACACGGAGATCCTACTGCATTTGTACAAGGCCTTGGTGAGACCACTCCTAGAGTATTGTGTGCAGTTGTGATCCCCTAATCTGAGGAAATACAGTCTTGCCGTAGACGGAGTACAAAGAAAGTTCACAAGATTGATTCTTGGGTTGGCAGGACTTTCATATGAAGAAAGACTGGATCGACAAGGCTTATACTCACTAGAATTTAGAAAATTGAGGGGGGATCGTATTGAAACGTATAAAATTCTAAAGGGATTGGACAGGCTAGATACAGGAAGATTCTTCCCGATGTTGGGGAAGTCCAGAACGAGGGGTCACAGTCTAAGGATAAAGGGGAAGCCTTTCAGGACCCAGATAAGGAAAACCTTCTTCACAGACAGAGTGGTGAATCTGTGGAATTCTCTGCCACAGGAAGCAGTTGAGGCCGGTTCATTGGCTATATTTAAGAGGAAGTTAGATATGGTCCTTGTGGCTAAAGGGATCAGGGAGTATTAAGAGAAAGCAGGCACAGGGTTCTGAGTTGGATGATCAGCCATGATCATACTGAATGGCGGTGCAGGTTAGAAGGGCCGAACGGCTTACTCCTGCACCTATGTTCTATGTTTCTATGATAACAGAATGACTATTTACAATTGCCGGATACTGCTACAATACAGAGATTGTCCCAAAACGAAATTTCATGAAAGTCTTCTGATTAAACTGCGCGACCTCGGTTTGCTGACGGAATCACGCCTGCAGTCCTCGGAGTCGTCTGCTGCCGGTGGTCGGAGGTGGGAACAACGTAAGCGGTTTTCAAGGAAGCGAAAGCGAAGCGAGCGGGCAGGAGTCCGTGCCAGGAAAAAAAGTAAGCCACAGCCTTCCGGCCCTCCCGTCCGTTCTGCTCTCCAATGTCTGCTTGCTGATGGAATCAGGGCTGCAGTGCTCGGAGTCGTCTGATGCCGGTGGTCCGAGCTGGGGACACTGTAAACGGTCTTCGAAGAAAAAGAAGCGATGAGAGCGAACAGGAGTTCGTGCCAGGAAAAAGTGCAAGTCCAAGCCGGCCGGCTCTCATGCCCATTCTGCTCTCCAATGGACATTAAATTGGACTACATCTGTCGCAACGATACACTCGGCGTGAGTACAGAGCGGACTGAATCCCGGACGCCGTCATTCAGCTGTTTATATTATGTAACAGATTTTCCCCAAGCCATCGAACTACCAACCTACTGCTCTCTGCTGTGTCTATTGAATTGTTTATTATTTCTTGTAATGCCTCCGTTTTGTGTACTTTATGCAGTCCTGATTAGGTCTGTATTTTAGTGTAGTTGTTTACGTTCGTTTACGTAGTTCAGTGTAGATTTTGTATTGTTCAATTAGCAACATGGTCATGCAGAACGCTGTCTCTTTTTTACTGTGTACTGTACCAGCAGTTTTTGTCGAAATGACAATAAAAGCAACTTGACTTGACTTCACATGAACCTGCCCTGGAGTGACATCATTCAGAATTCGCTTTTTCTGAATATTGCGAGGATGTGGCATGCATCTGCAGACGGATCTCCATTCAGATTGTAATTTCTCAGCCAAATATTCTCCCACTATGCTGAACCTTCAGTTTTAGGAAATTGAATTCCAATGTCGCTTGTTGGTTGGTTCACTGTTACAAATGGCGTTACCAACGAAATTATGTTTTCTCAAGTGCAGTTCTTCAGTGAATATCTACAGGCCTCAGTTCAGTATTTCTGAATTGCAGTTCAAACTCATTTCGTGGAAAGTGAGTCTATTTCAGTATTCATTTATTTGCTGTTCATTTTGTAATGTTGTTTGACTAATATTAACTTTTACATTTCAAATCATAAGGCTACTCATTACGATATCACAGTTATCATTGTTAATGTTATCGACAACATGAAGATTAGTGCTCTTTTTGCAACTGCAAGTTGACATTGTTTTCACTTTTTTCCCCCTCGTTCCTGTGCATTCAACGTATATTTGTCTGCCGGACATGCCTCTAGTATGTGTTCCAATTTGTTGAATTTTCTGCGGGTTTCACCTTTAAACCCAAATTGGTCTAGTGTATGTGAGCCCCGACCACGACGGTTTCACAAGTTGTTCGGCCAGGCAGGTTTCAGTTTAGACTGTTTTACAGGTTTTTTTTCATGCTCACTTTCATTCCTAGCCTCAAAGCCATTGCATGTTTATCTGCTTTTTCCTTTGATAAGGGAACTTCAAATATTCTTGTAAATATGAACTGTCCGTTCATTCTGAGAGTTGATTTCTATTCAAATGCTTCTTGTATGATTCCACAAACCAAAAGATTTCTCAGTGCATCATGAAGCTCACTACTGAACTGAGAGTGCTCAGACAATTTCTACAAGTCAACGAGGTACGCTGAAATGGACTTCCGTTAATTTTCATTATACTATGAAACCTAAAATGTTATACAATCCAAAATGTTTTCTGCTCCTGTATTTCTCTCATAATATTGGCAAAGCTCATTTCGGCTGTTTTGGTTGGAGCAATTAAAAACTGTCAGCAAACTGTATGCATTTTCATCTAATAGGTGGCTATCTTTCCGTTTTGGCCAGCGATTTAGACACTTGTTTTTGTATTTCTAATTTTTATGGTTTATATATAAACGCGGATTTCTTTGTTTTCCTGTCTTTTTTTCCACAACAACGGAAAGATAGTTCTATCTAACTTCGCCATGTGAAGGGTCAGACGTTCCGCCTTTTTATACTTTTAATTCGATATTATCGCCACGCCTCATCAGGTAGGTAGTCAGTTAGAGTCTATTAATACTCGTCGTTGCCAGTGCTATGTTTTGTAGCTCCAAAACGTAAAACTCATTAAAAGAAAGAGGAAAAGAAAAGTAGCACAAAGCGGGGAGATGCGTGTGCTTCATTTTATTTTACTTTTAGAGAGGGGCACACTTATGAAGTGTAGTCTCATGTAATTCGCCAATCGCATACTTTTATATAAGACCCACAATGCATTATTGCCTTGCTTATAAATAACAAAGATTGCCAGATTTATATATCTATATATTTATGTATACATGTATCTATATCTACCTCTCTGGTTCTGGGGTAGCTACTGTGGAAAGCTATATCATTAATTGGCAAGTAGCACCGTTCAGCCTTGTGTGCTCTTAACTAGTGATGAAAACCCAAATGTTCCTGTATTGGTGGATGTTGAGAGCTTCTCACTTTTTACCTTAAGCAAGGATTCATATTTCTTTGAGGTTGTATATGAAGCAAAGAATGCAAAATCAAGAAGAGAACTGGGGAAAAAGACATGACGCATGAGAAGAAACTCATCCGAATCATCGTCTGCAGCTTTGTATTTAATCCTCGGCTGAACAATCACGTGGTGTTATAGAGCTTACATTACTCGTCTTTTCTTCATTCATCCACCCAGTACGTTTTCCACCAGTCTCTAAAGCAGCTGTTTGGTCTTATATCTTTGCAGCTCCTGATAGTGCAGCGTCAGCGTCAAGCTCGTTCTCAAGGCCAGTCATTGTAGCCTGTACATCAACATTTTCCATGTCCACATGTTTTCTACATGTCTATGCGAAAATTTTCCATTGGTAGTATATCATCGAGCTTCGCAGCGTCACTGCTGTCTTGATTAGCGCTTCAGCATAGGTCCGAACTCGAGCTGTAGCCAAACCAACAGTATTTCTGCTTGAACGTCTTGACGCGATCGATACTTGACCTCCAGGGCTCAACAATCAAAGTTGCTGAGATGGGCGGATGACTTCGTAGCTTACGTTTTACAGACCCGTCATCAGTCCGCGGTTGAAGTCTATTAAGGCAAGTTATATTTTCACAGCACATGTGTACAAAACTAGGCTGGAAGTTAAACATTTTCTCAAAAATCGCCGGAGCTGGAAATTTTCTGTGGGGTTTTCTATGAGAAAAACCAGTGGAACTGCACAACGTTGTTAACAATATGCATGAAATTCAAGACAGCAGCGTTTCGCGCCTGAATATAGCAATACTGTCAATTACTTACACTATCAATGTTTTAGCATTATAACCTGCAATAATCCATAACTGTCAGATAAACAAGGTTAAATCGTTGCACAACGGTAGGTTCATTCGATAAACCATAAATGTTATACACCCTTCAAAATGGGACATTCATTTTCTTTACGAACACTGAGAAAACTCATTGATATAGCTGTTTGATGAGCAAATAAGGAGAGAATGGAGATGGATGCTTTTCTGTCATGTCATGTCGAAATCCACATTAACCCTCGTAGGAAATGATGCAAAATAGATATTACGTATGGGAGTAAAATAAAAGTGATGCTTAAATGAGTGCATAAAATATCAACCGTGCCTCCAGAGATAGAGCCGTGAAAGACGCAATTGGTTAAGACTCAATTTATATCAAAGAATGGTCGCTGCACGTCACGGAGTCAATTCATCTCTATTTCAATGCGACCAGAATATTGCTGGCTTGCTCAATTAACTAAAATGGAAAGCTATAGGATGAAAGCAGAAAATGTGAGGAAATTCTGGAACGATTATTCTTCATTAAATATTAGTTTTCTGCACATTTGTCCTTGTGCTGATAATGATCTCGTCATTTTCTGCCTTTATTTTAATTCTCCGTCACCTGGATTTTCTTTAAAATATATTTTGCAGGACCAGATTAATGGTCTTGTGTTCATAATTTAAGCAACAGCGCATTTACAAACACAAACAGAAGAAGTTCTGTAGTTGCTGATAAAGTTGAGCAAAGCACACAGATTGCGGGGATAATTCAGCAGGTCTGAGGTAATCTTTAAGTAGAATAAACCTTCGAGGTTTAGAGACGAGACCTTCATCAGTACTAGTGAGAAATACAGAGGGAACTAGAATTAGAGCTAGGGAGCGGTGGTGGAGAGGGTGTACAAACTGGCAAGTGCTGGGAGAAACTACATGAGTAATTGGTGGGTGACTGAGGAAGAAATAGGATTTAAGGAGAAGCTTGGAGAGGATAGGTATGAGGCACAATTTGCTGGTGTATGTTGTATCTGTTGTATCTGATTAAACCATGGAAGGAAATAAACGATAGGTTTCTCCAGATGGTAGTGACTGACAAGGCAGGAGATGAGACTGAACAAAATGAACTTTCGAATAGGGTACAGTAAGGGAGAAAAAGGAATGCCCGATATATTACCAGAGGTTAGAGAAATTGATGTTCAGTCCATCAAGCTGCAGGTTACACAAACTAAATGAGGTGTTACTCCGCTTTCCTGAGGGTAGCTTAATCGTGACTGTCGGGGAGGACATGACCGACATGTCCTAGTAGCAATGGAATGTGGAATTAAAATGTGTGGTCTCTGGGTACACCCTATCTTTTCTGGGGAGTGAAGCATAGTGGCTCGATTAAGCTGTCCTCTTTCAGAATTTGAAAAGAGAACGCAAAAGAAGTTATGAATAACTACTTGCAGCAAAATCGTTGGCGGAATATCTGATACAGACATTCAGAATGGGTACACCTTACTGAATCATATCTGCGTATATACTGGTGGTATATTTATAATAACGTTTTATGGAAGGAACAGAATATACCTCGAAAATATTGCATTCATATATCGTGCTATATTTACAAAACTGATCCGTCATACATGAAACTTGCATCATTTGAATTACGTAGATGACATAAATAGTTATATTTTCAAAATAGGATGCACAAAGTATATAGCAGTAACATCTGTAGTTTCCCTGATGTTGGAAAACTATTTTTAGTTCTATATAAAACAGAAAGGGCCTGAGTAATTCAGTTAAAAATCTATGTGATTTCCTTGTGGAATATAATTATTAACTCAGTCTATCATGTTTAAGTCGTTTAAATAATTATTCTGTGTAGAAGAAATTTTCAAGAAATTTGTTCCAAAAATATTTGCAAACATCAGAAAAAGGACTCAACAGGAAGGCATTATGAATTCTGCAAATCAACAAAGAATGTGGGAATAGATAATGATGACTTCAAATTCAAATCGCACAGCCTTATTAGTCTTTCAGCATTTCGTACTCTTTATTTAAATCTTAGAAATCCCGTGGTCAAATATCAGCATGCACAGTAACTTAAACAAGTTCGAATGTAATGGCCGGCATTTCAGAACTTTGGTGCAACTCAGCGATAAATGCAATTATAGACCATTGGACCATAAGACAGAATGGCAGAATTAGACCATTCAGCACATCGAAAATTCTCCGTCAATCCATCATGGCAGACCCCGTATCCCACACAACCCCCACCCCCCCAAAAAAGCACCTACCGGAGAGCTAGTGAATATCTTTTCTCAATTTATACGGGTGGAGAGCTTTTTATTAAGGCAATTTAAATATGGAAGCAAATAAGTTGTTCAACTTGACAGAAATAGGATCATTGCTGGACAATATCAAAAGATCGTATAGATAATGTACCATCGAAATAAACATTCGAGGAGAATCTGGCAATTCAGACTAATTTGCCTTCCTATCAGTTATCATGAGTAATGTTCAATTCCGTTTCGTCTTCTCTCCTAGTATGTGTCGCTTTAAAACAATGAATGCATTCTTTCAATATTTCTGTTCCATAAGCCACCGTAGTGTGGAATTCCAGAGAAGCTGCATCAGACACCGGTTTTATTAGATCTGAAAAGTGTTGTAACAGTGTTTCCTTGACCGTGGTTCTTCCACTGGTATAAACGTTTCGAAACCATTATTACTATTAGAGTCCAGGTTATATTATTCAATACGATTACGGCACATCCTTCTGAACACTATAGAATGAAGAGCTAACACCTTTGACTGCATGTTACAGGATAGCACTCTGATAACAACATTTTACGTGATATGCAACGTTTAGTCTAATAAGACTTGCCAGAACCAAAATCAGCCAAATAAACATGGTTGCATGATTGATTAGCAGTTCTTCCATATCAGATATTAAATGTACATTCGCTATGACATATCCTCCCTATTTAGCATGGCCTGACAAGAAAAATAATGCTCATGTCATTTCGACGTTTTATATACCTAAAATAAATTCGGATTTGCGAATGGAGGTTGGAGTGGGGGAAAACGTGTCTTTCTGCGGGTAGCTGTCCTGAATGTTTGTCTCTTGTTCGCAACGTAGGGTTTGTTATCTGATCTAAAGATTTGCCTGCTTGGAAAAGGTAGGTTCAGAGATAGTTCATGTCTTTGGTGATATTTATGTTCCACAAGCATCTGTCTTTACTTGTACATGATATTCTAAGATTTTTGTTTTTAAATTCTAGAGGAACGACTTTCAAATTTTGTGTATTTTTCGATTAAGGCACACATGAAAAAATAAGTGGAAATAGTCTTCCGTATTTCACTACATTTTGTTTCTGTCGATACGCTTTTACTTTTCTGAAATAAATTAATATAACATATTGAAATGTTAACTGCTGTATATATACAGTGATGTTGTTTAGCATTTTGTGCAACGGCCCAGGCAAACGCAATATCAGTAATAGCATTTGCACTTATTCATATAACATTGTAAACAACTAAATATTTGAAGTGACCTAGTGTTCCGTTTCTTGCCAAATGTATTATGGAATCTAAAAGTGAAACCGTGCACTGCAGAAGGGATCATCGAGGAATCAAATAAAATTCAACATGACCTCGTTCTGTTTCCTTGTAGCCACTCACTCCTTTTAGTTAAGGATATCAGTAACCCGTACATTAAAAAAAATGTCTGAAGAGGGGAAATTGTTGGGCTCATGCAGTTTGCATTGAATAGCAAACATCAGCGATCATATTCCAAGATACTTCACGGAATTCCCATGGGTCACTGTACATGGAAGGAAAAAAATCGATAGGAATTCTTGATGGCATCAATCAAAAACATTGCCTATTTGTTCCACCCCTTTAGATATACAATTTCTCCACGCGACTAAAAGACAAGAGAATTTTGTTGATATGATAATGAAGAGAAAACCATTTAACCCGACTGATAATGTTCTGGAAAGTTTACAGATTGCAGTCCCTTTTGACTGCGCCCAGTCGTCAGTTCAGATATCACCAAATCGGGGAAAAAAGAAGTTTCTGCGACTGTTTCCTCTGCCAGGATTGTCTCAATTTTAGAACAGCACCGACATGATATAATATCTCAATTTAAGTCTGAACTTGAGTCTGCTTTCAGTTCGTTGGAGTCTAAATTGGATCGAATTAATTCCAAAGTGGAGACTCATGCGAACGTCTTTCCCATTTTGAGTTCGATGCCGATAATTTAAAACGTCGTGTCCAGGATTTGGAAGCCGTTTGTTCCAGCTTGAGAGAACATAATAGCAAGTCAACATCCAAAGGCACTGACCTGGACGGTCGAAGCAGACGTCATAATTTACGAATCCTTGGTTTGCTAGAGGCAATCGAACGTGAATCTCTCATTGATTTTTTTTTTGCTGTACTCGGTGAGATTTTTGCGAACGACATTCATCCGACCCCACTTGAACTAAGTAGAGCTCACTGCACCTTTGCACCTAAGCCGGAGTTGGGACACATGCCACGTTCAGTAATTGTGTGCTTTCATCGTTATAAGGTTTAAGACCATTTGATTATGGAAGCACATCGGAGAGGAAAGTTGGATTACAATGGTCATTCTATTCGTATTCTTGAGGATTACACTCCCCATGTGCTGAGCCTTCGTGCTGTGTTTAACAAAGTTATGGAAGAGTTTTATAATCGCGGACTCGGGCGCTCTCTGCATTTTCCAGCTCGTCTCTGAAAAACTCTTAATACTGGAGACAAAAAGTGCTTTAACTCGGTTTGCAGAAGCTCAGACAATTATCGAAAGTCCCCCTGTCACTTCGACTTCCTCAGACCCGGTCTGATTAATTAAAATGGCGTGTAAGTAGTTTTTTTTCTCTGTTTTTTTTTCTTGATCTCTCTTTTTTAAGTCAGTGATATTTTTTCATAGTTTTTTTCGCGGGTAGGTTACTGTGGGTTAATTCTTCGAATTATGTCTAATACATTTTGGTGGAATTGTTTTTCTTTTCTTTTCCTGTATAATTTTCATTCGCAGTGCATAAGTTTCCTGGTTATGGAATTGCTACCTAAATGGATCTAATGTTAAGAAACTGGAAGGTGGTTTTTGGGGTAGTTATTTTTCTGAAGAGCTTGCTGCTGATTTTTGGTAGCTTTCTTGTCGTGGGATTTGAGGTGGGTGGGGTTCTCTATTGCCAATTACATTTCTAAAGCATTTAATTATTTTTTGATACTCTGGACACATTTTTCTCCTGATTCTCTTGTTTTATACATTTACCCCAAAGCTGTTGTTTTGTTCATGCCTATTACCCTTTATGTTTTTTTTAATGATAATGGTTAGTCCGTTGTATTTTATAAGTTGGAATGCTAAGGGATTGATCCATCTTGTTAAAAAGACGGAAAGGGTTTTCACAGCTTAAGTAGCTTTATGCTGCAATTGTTTTCTTGCAAGAAACACACATTCGTATTTCTGATACTTCTAGTATAGTATCATGTCAAGGTGGGTTGGGCAGCACTTCCATTCTACCTTTCCGGCTAAAGCCGGGGAGGGGCGGTTCAATTGTTATTAGTCAATATGTTCCCTTTGAGCTTCACAACGAATTATCTAATACAAAATGTCGTTTTATTATTGTCTCTGTGAAATTGTATAATACCAGGATATTCTTGGCTAACCTGCACGCTCCTAATTCGGATGATGTAGGGTTCTTTGATTATATTGTCTTCCTTATATCCTGACCTGAGTCTATGTTCTTTTAGATTGGGCGGTGCTTTTAATTGTTGATTACATCCAGTTTTGGATCGATCGTCCTCTGTTCCTAGAGTACCAGGTAATTCCTATTTATCAATTCAGCCCTTCCTTTCTAATTATGGTATCTCTTGCATGTGACGTTTATTCCATCCAAGTGAGAGAGAATTTTTTTTTCACAATTCCATCATACTTTTACTAGAATTGATCATATATACTTGTATTAAATTGATAACCTGCTGATACCAACTGTTCGCTCTTGTGATCATCAGAGTATATTGATTTCGGATCATGCCCCAGTTACCTTGTCTGTTGTTTTTCCTGGTTTCCCTCAAATGAATAAACGTTGCCATTGTAATCCGATCTTGTTGTAGGATAAGGATTTTGTAAAATTTATGAAGCATCAGAAAACTTTTCTTTTAAAAAATGTACTAATATGTCATCTGAAGTCTCATCTGGTGTTGTCTGGAATGCCCAAGAAAGCATATCTGAGGGGTCAAGTAATTTCAACTCCTGTGACGCTGAAAAGAAAGACCTATCCAGAGCGATTAGATTTTGTCAGTCAAATTAAAGCAAGGGATCAACTACATGCCCAGAGCAAAAATTCGGAACTGTAATAGAAACGAGTGGAACTTCGAACCAAATTTGACCTTCTTTTCACTTACCCAGTTGAACGCCAACTTCTTGAAAGTAACAGCCGGTTTGATATTCACGGTGATAAATCCAGTAAATTAGTCAACAAATGAAGACGCTCTAAAGCTAAATAACAAATTACGAAGCAACACACACAAAATGCTAAAATACAAAAATACAACTGTGGAGGCTGTGGATCAATGAATACGTACACAACGCTGAAAGAACTCAGCAGGTCAGGGAGCATCCGTGAGAAAAGAGAAGCCAACCTTTCAGGCCGAGACCCTTCATCAGGAATGCAGCAGGCCAGGCGGCATCTGCAAGAAGATGTACACCCGACTTTTCGGGCTGAATCCTGCAGTCCTGACGAAGAGACTTGGCCAGAATAGTCAGCTATACTTCTTCCTATAGATGCTGCCTGGACTACTGCGTTCCACCAACATTGTGTGTGTGTGTTGCTTGAATTTCCAGAATCTGCAGATTTCATCGTGTTTGCGTAACAAATTGTAATCATTCGAATGGGAAATGGAAACATCACGTTGAATCATTCTGAAATTAACGATACATTCAAGAATTATTATTCTCGACACTATACCACGGAATCTTGAAATAATGGTATTTTTGTTGGGCATTTCTTAAATAGCTTAAATATTCCTTCGCTTTCCTCTGATCTTAAAGCAAAAATCAATGAGTCCTTATCACTAGTTGAAATATCTTCAGCTATTTCTGCACTGCAGTCGTGTAAATCTCCGGAACCTAATCGGTTTTCTGCAAAATTTTATAAATCATGTTCCACACTGGTTTCGCCTCAATTATTCTTAGTTTTATGGGATTGGTTTAAACATGATAAATTGCCAGCATCATTTCATGGGACATGTATCATTCTTAGCAGAAAGGTAAGAATCCAACAGGGCGCTCTTCGTATAGGTCGATTTATTTGTTAAATGCCGATGTGAAAATTGTGGCTAAAGTTTTGGCTAGTAGACCGGGGAATTATTAACCCGCAATTATTTCGGAAGATCAAACAGTTTTTTTAATTAAAAATCGCCTCCCTTTTTAAATATACAGCGTCGATTTAATATCTTATATTTACCCTCACCTGAGATTCATGAATATGTCATTTCTGTTGACATGGAGAAAGCATTTGATTGTGTGGAGTGGAATTAACTTTTTTTGCGGTTTTTGAAAAATTTGATTTCGGGCAATGTTTTATTACATTGATTAAAGTGCTATATTCATGCCCCACTGCTTCGGTTTTCACTAACTCTCAGGAATCCCAGCCATTTAGTCTTAAACATGGCACCCGGTAAGGGTGCCCCTTTAGTCCCTGACTTTTTGATCAGGCCATAGGGCCACTGGTAATTGTATTTATAGCTGTGCTGAAACAACAGGGCTTTGGGGGGGGGGGGGCGTTATTGAGCATAAAGTTTCTCATTATGCTGATGATCTTTTACTTTTCGTATCAAATGTGACTACTGACTACTTCCCATGTTTTTACTTCTTAATAAGTTTATCCAACTTTTCAGATACCAAAGTTAATTTACACGTGTGCGAACTCTTCCCAATTAACAGAGAAGCACAAATATTAGCATTTCATGACCTCCCTTTTAAAGTGGTAACTAATAAATTTACTTATCACGGAATTACAGTGACAAGGAACTTTAAGAGACTTTTTCGAGAAAATGTTACTAATCTTTTAAATTCTGCAAACAGAATTTGGCACAGTGGTCACCGCTGTCCATATTTCTGGTAGGCCCAATGAATTTTGTTAAAATGTATTTCCTTCCTAAATTTTTATACTTATTTCATTTTTTACCAATTTTTATTTGTAAATCTTTTTTTTGGATTCGTTAGATTGTATTATTTCGTCCTATCTATGGAAGGGTAAAAGTTGCAGACTTAATAGAGTTCACCCTCAAAAACTTAAAAGGGAAGGTGGTATGGCCTTGCCTAATTTTAGTTTATATCACTGGGCAGCCAATGTACGCTTTGTTCTTATAATCCGTCTGACTGCTCAAAACGTGTGTCAATGGAATTGAGCTCGAGTAAGGATTTTTTCCATTTCTGTACTTCCTGGGTCCGCACTTCTTTGTCATTTGCCTCATCCTCTTATTAGACATATTTTGAGAATATAGGCTCCGTTCAAAAAATACAATGGCCTTCACAGACTCCCTCTTTCTAGTCCTATTTTATATAAACATCTTTTAGGACCTTCTATGCAAGACTTAATATTTCATGGCTGCTACAGAAAGGGCATTAGGCGCTTTTAAGATATTTTCACTGACAATCGTTTTGCAACTTTTGAACAACTGTCTGCAAAGTTTAACCTATCTAATACTCATTTTTTTTAGATATATTCTCATTAGACATTTTATTAACCCTTTAATACCAACCTTTCCCGAGATACCCGAAAAAAACGTTGTGGACTTTTTCTTTCTATAAACCTACTAAGCAAATATTTAGTGTCTACTATTCGCGATAAGTTTGCGACCTTGAGGCGTGCACCCATTGATAAAATCAGAACGCCTGGGAACATGATTTAAATATTTCTTTTTCCGACGAGGTTTGGGTTCAATTCTTAAATGAGTGAACTCAAACTCTTTATGTTCTCGCCACTGCCTTTTGCAGTTCCATGTTGTACATAGGGCTCATATGTCTAAAACTAAATGGTCGCCGTTCTGTCCTGAGTGATGTCAGTCCCTTTCGTGATAACTGTAAAGCGGGCGAGACTTCTCTTATTCATATATATTGGGCATGTCCTAATTTGGGGAAATTTTGGGGAGAGCTTTTTTTTTACCTTTATCCAATATCCTTAATTGCCACTTAGATCCTAACCCTTTGGCTGTTCTTTTTGGCACGCTGGGTGAAGTTGACATGCGTTTGAGTCCGACTAACTGTTGAACATGATCGTTTGCATCTCTTTTGCCTAGACGGTTAGTTCTTCTTAGGTGGGGAGATGTTGCCCACTCACTCATGCTCAATGGCTAACAGACATTATCTCCTGCTTAGACCTTGAAAATATTCATTATTCACTTCTTAATACGGACATAATGTTTCATAAGGTGTGGGGAAATTTTCTTGTAACTTTCACAATTCTTCTTTAGATTAAGGGTTTATCCTTTTTTTCTCACCTACAATTCCTTATTTTCAGCTTTTTGTTTGGTTACGTTTTACGGTTTTTTTTATGTGAAATACATTATAGTTTAGTTAGTAGGCACTATATTTTTATATTTACAGCTCTATGGTGACGAAAGCTCTGATTAACTTTTCTTTACATTGTAATTGTTAGTTTGGAGCTTTTTAGTAGGAGGGTGGATTGGATATTAACTTTATATGATTTCATTTTACGTGTTTTTTCTGTGTTGTTATGAATGGTATATTAGACACCATTGTTTTACACTGTACAAAAATCTCCATTTTGTTGTACTTTTTTCTCTCTTGTCGTGTAGAAACTCTTAAAAAACTTAGTTTTAAAAAAAGTAAACGCATTCATAATGTGTGTATATTACCGAGTAACGGAACTTGAGGCTGCTAAGGAATAATCTGAGAATTCCTAGCAATTGACAAACAAACATACTTGGCTATGCGAGTAACTCTAGTTTTACTAACTTGAGCTGAGAAAAATAAAAATAATATTAGATCATAGCGAGATAAAGGAAAGACTTCTGAGAAAATTTACTTCAAGGCCAAAAAAAAGGTGCCAAACAGCTCAGCAGTAAAAATATAACAATGTAAATAAACACTCCGATATTTCCATATTAATGTATTCTTTTTGGCAACATATCTTGGCCTTAAACCGACATGGACAATTTCCAAAGACAATTAGGAACTGAAATGACAAAATTCAGAAAATATTTTGTGCTTTCGATTGTTTTTAGATTAATACTACCTAGAGCAGAAGGGACATGAGGAATATCAGACGTTAAAAATAAACACAACTATCGGATACAACTTCAAAGGATATACTTTCATTAACAAAAACAGCAATCAGCACTCCATGCACATATTTAATTCCGATAAAAAGCATACCACACTAACGTTAAATGAGAGCACAACCCAGAATGCTGAAGTCATTATCACTGCTGAAACAAAGGTTAATCAGTGGAAGAGCATGACCGTACATGGTGTGAGCAGACTAGATGCCGACAAGAAACTGTCGAAAGCTGGTTAAGAGTTGCAAACCTTTTCCTGGAAACAAAAGCATTCATGGTGGCAGTGCAGAATCAAATGGTTGAGACACTAAAAGAAAATCCCAAAATTGTTACAGAACAAAACAACAACTTCAAGATGGCAAAAGTAGAAAATAACGAGAAAGCCAGAAATAATCTAACACATTACATATTCGAATTACTTACACAGGCACAATGAAGTGCAAATACCATTCATCAAAAGCTTGTTTTAAAATAAACTCTCATAAATGAAATCACTGCTTGCAATAACTGCAAGCCAGATCCAGTCGTGGAATTGGAATACCAGAAATTATATGATGACCAATGAGTTATTACAGATAGACAATCCTTCATAACTTTTTGGATATCATAATACAGTATAAACAAGCAAGAGCAACTTATTTAATAGAAACAGACATTCTAATAGCACAATACGGAAATCAATAAGTGAAAAACTGTACAAATATGTTGAATTAAAAGAGGAAGTTGAAAGACTGTGGTAGATGAACAAGGTGTACTTTGTCGTGATAGTAATATTTACGTCTGGTGTCATCCTAAAGGCTCTCCTTAATAGCATTAAAGAATCAGGTACACAGTAATATTTATGTAAATCTTCAGAAATCTACAATACTAAGCACCAGTAGAATAGCGGAAAAATAAATAACAATGACAAATTAGCATGCTTGATTATAACCTTACCTTAGGTTTTGCAAGCTTAAGCTGAGAAAAAAATTAAGAAATAATAGTAGTAGTAGTAGTAGTAGTAGTAATAATAATAATAATAATAATAATAATAATAATAATAATAATAATAATAATAATAATAATAATAATCGTCATCATCTCAGGCTGTTTTCTGTGGCTTTCTGAATATTTATAATAATATATTAATAATAATATAACTACGTCTATTATGTTGCTATATTGACGACTAAAAGGATTTGATTCTGTTCCACATGGTTAATAGATGTTTTAATATATATAAAGTACATGTGAATATGTTGCAGCATCTGATGAAGCATTGGTGTACTAATATCCCTTTTTATATTAATAACCAAGGAGAATACCCCCGTTAAGAAATTAAACAGAGGAAGTTTCTAAGAACACGCTTTAAGTCCACAATTGTTCGGTCTAGCTTTAAACCTAGTCTAATTTACTGAATCGGGCGTAAATTGGGTACCAATTCACAAACAAAGAAATGTACTATATCTTTATATAGCAATATATGGATGACCTGCAATTGTATTCGTCATAGCAATTAATTCAAATACTAGAACTATTTTCGAATGATATTAACATGAACTTTGGACTGAATAAATGCAGAGCATTAGCTATTAAGAACGGTGCAATAGAGCGAATAGAATACAAAACAGGACAGAAGGATACGATACAACCGATGGACAGAAATGAAGTATTGAAGTATACTTAATATCAACAAAGAAAGCAAATAGATCGTAGCAACGTAAAGGAAAATATCAGATAGAATTTAATTCAAAGCTGAAGAAAACTTTCCATACTGAGCTGGGCAGTAAAACAAAGATAAGAAAGGCAAGAAACACTTTTGGTCTTGAAGTCTCCTTTTAGCGTGATATTTTGCACCGAAACAGATCTGGAAAATTTGCAAAGAAAAATAATCTAAAAGGTCGCATTTCAGAAAACGTCATGTACACCTTAATGCATTCAGTTTAGCAATGACTAGGACAGAAGCGGGAAGAGGAATATCAGACATTATCAATCTACACAACAGTCAGACAAAAATTCTAAGGATATACTTTCATCAACGATAACAGGAATCAGCAGTCCACTGAAGCATATGCAATTCTGATCGGAAGTATACACCACTAAACTGAAATGAATGCACAGCCCGCAAAAATTACGACGTTATCAGTAGTGAAACAAAATAATTTAATCGATGGAAGAGCATGACCATCCATGGAAGACATTCACATGATATGAGCAGACTAGATGTTGAGAAGGAAGCTTTGAACGCCTGGCTCAGACAGAGAGCCATCTTCCCTGAAGCAGAAGAGCTCCTGATGGCAATACAGGACCAGGTGCTGAAAACAAAAAAGAATATATAAAAATACAAAGTAAAAGACCAACAGTCTCTG
This sequence comes from Hypanus sabinus, assembly GCF_030144855.1. Taxonomy (NCBI): domain Eukaryota; kingdom Metazoa; phylum Chordata; class Chondrichthyes; order Myliobatiformes; family Dasyatidae; genus Hypanus; species Hypanus sabinus. The sequence goes on along the minus strand of NC_082710.1, from coordinate 151,108,856 downwards.
GATGATAAATGCAGATCCTTTGGAGACATACCGGAAACAATCCACTACATTATATTGAAATATAGCACTTTAACTTTCTCAGATAACTTACACTGATGAATGGCGGAGCAGACTCGATGTGACGAAAGGCCTATTTCTGCGCCTATATCTTATGATCTTATCGTCTTACTATAAGTACGGGACTGACCCAGTTTGAGAGTTCGAATAGCACAATTTATATTATGAGTGATCAGGTATTAGAAGTATTACAAATCCACAATAACTGTCCAGTTATAATGATACAGGATTAAGAAGCAAGAGCAACTTATTGAACAGCTGGAGGAATTCGAAACTCTTATAACTTAAAAAAATCAGCCAGTAAAAACACCATAAATATGTTGAATTTGAAGAAAAAATTGAAAGACTTAGTAACATGTACATCGTCCCAATAGTTACATCCACAGGTGATATAATCCCAAAATCATTACACAACAACATTAAGTAATTAGGGATATGTTGTAATATCTATGCAAATCTACAGAAAGCCACAATACCAGGCACTGCTCGAATACTACAAAAGTTCAAACAATTGTCAGATGAGCGTGATAGATTTTGGCCATACCCTACCTTAGAGTTTAATAGCTTGTGATAAGAAAAAATGATAATAATTATGAATATTTGCAAAGAACCTCTAACAGAATTCACATTCAATCATGCATACATATCCCCGGACACTAATTTTGTATTTGATTAGATAACACGTGCTATTAAAGGGTTCTGCAAATGCAATATTTTTGTCAGGAGGAAATAAATGCTGTTTCAGATTATGCGAGCTATTTGCATATTTACGTAACTTTTTAGTATTAGTTAGTTGTACATTATATGCTTAATGTAGAAGATAGCATTTCTTTGGAGCTCGGAAGATATGAAGGTAACTGCGAGGAAGGTAAGCAATGCATTCTCAGACACTATAGTATCTTGACATCGTTCATGGAATCACAAAACTGCTAGAGCAGATTAATTAAAATTAAAAATGTCACGATTTACGTTCATGAGACAATCATATTCTGCAGACCAATTTCTGTTTATAAATTGCATAGGTATTGATTTGTAACTATTAGTTATGATAAGGGCTAGTTGTTCAACGAGGAATCTCAGTACAACCTAAAATAATTTCAGTACCATTATTCGAAATGCTCAGGAATCATGAAGCCAACATGTCCAATGGTTCCTAATATCCAAAAGTGATAAGTAGTTTCAGGAAAAAAAATCACTTTAATGTTTAGGAGTTTATATTGCTTGTATCATGAACCAAAGCAAAGCCAAAGCACCTGGTGTCAATTAGCTATTTACTCTGATTTTCTTTTCTTTGAGAAAACTCCTTGTGAGGCATTTCTCCACTAAGCTACACATTCGGCAATATACAATGCTGGCGAACCCACATGCACCTCGGATTTTACACGTTTCACACGATAAATAAACAAAATAAATAAATAGGAACGCAAACACACACACACACATATATGTATATCTATCTATCTATCTATCTATCTATCTATCTATCTATCTATCTATCTATCTATATATATATATAGAAAGGTTTTGCTATCCTGGGTATCTTCACCTCAATTTCTATCTTTTCCTTCAGTATGACTTGTCAGTTAACATTTATTGGTTATGAAAAGCTTCTCGATCCGCTAACGCCCCCAGTTTTTCTTTAATATATGTTTTTTATTTGACCTGTTTTCGTTAGCTTTGACTACTCAGAGTTCCGTCATCCTACCTTTGGAATACGTTTTTCTTCTTTACGATGTATACATCCTCCGCCTTCTGAATTTCTCCCAGACATTACTGCCATTGTGGTTCGGTCGTCATCCCTGCTCGTGTTCCCTTCCAATTAATTTTGGCCAGCTCCTTTCTCTGAAATTCCCAATAGTTTACTCTAATAGAGATCCATCTGACTTTAGCTTCTCCTTCTGAGATTTTAGTGTAAATTCTAGCATATTTTCATTCATAGACTCTAAGGGTGCATTTATCTGAAACTTTAGAATCAACCACGTTGTATTGGACAATACCATGTCCAGAATAGCTGATGCTACAGTGTGGTCAACTGCGATTTGCTGTGAAAAACATACGGTAGGCATTCCTGAAAGAACACCTCTCCCATCCCCGGATCCAGCACCAACCTGCGTATATCAATCTAGCTGCATATGAATTCCCCCATGAACATTGTAACATTGATATTTTGTCATATATTCTCCATTTTCTGATGTTTACTTCTGTTTGCGGGGTCTGCATACAGCATCAATGAAGGATATTTTACCTCAGAATGTTCTTAGCTCTAACTCTATCCACAATGATTCAACACCTTCTAATCCTCTTTTACCTCTTTTATTTCCCAGCATTGCACAACCACGTGCAATCCAGTCTGTAATTTCAACTTTCGGACACTGCAGGATAGCACTGATTAAAGAAGCCAGCCTCCAAACAAACTACGCTGCAGCGGCTCTGGCGTGGGTTCTCTTATACGCACGAGCAGGAAAGCCCATGGTTTGAGGCCTATTCCTCACTACAACCGTGAACACGCAGCTTCCACAGTAGATGTCGCGTCGCCAAACAAGGGAAACAGACCTGTGGCTCTTTGCATTATCAATGCCCAACAGTTTGTTTGTTTTTTTTTGTTAATGCAAGAGAAATGTCCAAGACAATTACCACTGTTACATTGCACTCCACCTTAACACACCAACTCTGATGCCTCGAGTAGTAGTCAGCTCCTCAAAGTCCAATTCCACTGCGCTGACACGCTGGACAGAGCCTCAACCCAAGGGGAGGGAGAAATGTTGACCAAAATACTCCCGTGAAGCGTGCAGAAAACCGTGATGCAGCCAGTTCCTTAAATATTAAGGCACCCTCGGATTTCGAGTTACATTGAATTGAATACGTGAAACTTCCTATCCAAATTGAAGAAGTGATTATTGATATTATTTGCTTACATAATTAAAGAAGATACACAACAAAATATTGACTGAACCTCATATTGACCATTAGGTTTTGTCAGAGAGTCATAATTATCACGTGATTGCTATAATTTTGCAGCATGAAACATTACATGGGTCAGGAAACTCGAAATTACTGTTTCGGCTGAGCACAAGTACTTTGCAGAGCAATCGGCTAGTCTACAGCTTGGTTCCCCAGATGAAGAAGCAATTTCTCCAGAACAAAATACAGTAAATTAGAATGGAATGCATGCAACTTAACGTCTTTTTCTTCTAAAAGAAATTCCTCATTTATTTAATATGTTCCAAAGCAAGGAGAATTCAATTCCCCATATTGAAAGACCATACGTTCTCTTTCTACTGGCTACATTTGGCAGGAGCACATGGATACAAAAACATAGGAGTAAAACACATTATTAATTCTCTGTTCTTGTTTAGTCGGTTTTAAAGAGAGAACATCTGAAATATATCTATGAGATTTTGAAATTGTTTCACTTTCTTGGAAGATTCTATTGCTGTTTTACATTTTATGTGTAAATGTAAGGCAGGGGACAGAACATAAAATACAAATAAATACTGTACTTGGCACAACAAAAATTGAACGAATGGCTTTTATTGCACAGAAATACAGTAAAAGGACATTCAGCCAATATTTTTGTTCTACGTTTTCATTTGATAACAATGAAAATAATAAAATATCAGTGCAGAATTTACCACGTAACCATAATAGGATGCCGAGATCAAATATTGCGTAATTATTGTGTCAGAATAATTCCAGTTCTCATATGAGATAAATCCCAATAGAGGACTCCCGGAGATATAAGTAACAGCAAAACTTTAGAAATTATGATATTCGTGCATCAGTTGGGCTAACAAGAAACATAGCTTCTCTCCGATTATGGAACAGCATGTAATTCAGCATGCCAAATCTATTTATTATCCTATCCTTTGTGCAATTGGAATTCCAGGTAAGTTTTTTTTTAGAAGAGTATAGTCCATATATGCCGATGAGATTCACTTCCAGTAGTAACAAATAACGGCAAAACATATCAAGAAAAAGAATCCGGACTATAAAAGACATACTGAAGTGAAAAAAGAACGTTTACACGTTGTCACTGGTATTAATATTTAACCTAGGTAATCTGGACACTGTATTGAACAAACAAATTGATAAGATGTGTAGGTATTTAATAAGGAGCAACATGATAGCCTATACTTGTTTTATGCTCATGCACAAGCCTGATTAATCAGCATAAAACACCGCCCCCCCCCACACAAATGGAAAAACAGTCTGCTATTACAACTGTATAAATCATTCCTCACATGAATAACTAACGTAAAACGGAAGAGCTAAATGCTTTTTAAAAATAATTCATTTGGGTAAATGATCCCGAAAAATCCCGATGGCAAGGATATTATTGAATTCGTGTTACTTAGCCCTGTGCAGTGAATTTTATTTTTATTTTGTGCAAATTTTGTGATCAGTTTTACAATAATGCACATATTCAGATATGATCGATTATTCGTAAATGCCGGTTTTATTCAGTAAGATTAAAATCAAGTGCAGCCATAGAAGTGATTCTACCATGTACATGGGAAAAAATTAGAACATATTTTCTGGATGTGCAAAAAGTTCATTTCTAAACTTCTTGTTGTAGGTTTTCTTTTACAAGTTCTATATTTGCATTACAAAGTTATCTAGCTAATGCATGACAATTTAAAATTTAATCAATAATGAAATAAGAGATGTAGCAAGAGGTTTAGTAAAGGGATTTCAGGTACAAAATAAAGAAATTAAAATGCATTGTCAGAAGCCGAAGGATATTCATTGGTTATACAATTTTCTAGATTATATTTATTCAAACAGTCCTTCTGAGACATTGTATTGCAAACTCTACGATATACTGCAAATAGACACACAATGATTGAATAATCTAATTTAAGATGTGCAATTAGGAATTAATAATTATATATAACCTTTTTCTTACCTAGAAATAAATCTAGGATAATTACTGTGAACGAATTAAAGAACTTTCGTCATCCATATTCACATTCATGATGCGAAAGGGACGTGTACTTGAAACGGGAGTATCTGCACAGAGCAGGTTCACGCCAGGCGATAGGGAAATAAACGTTTAATACATGTAGACCTTTTGAACTGACATGATATTCTAGGCACTTACTAATGGTACGGTAAATTAATAACATGCTTCGAAATGGGAAAATTGTGTTTCAGAGGATATCCACTCAGTCCATTGAAAGCTGCATTACATTTGCACAGAAGACACTAAGGATAAGCGGATTTCTGGTATCAGGATTGGTTTACGATTCGAGAAAGGGGAATTCCAACACTCATAATTGAAAATAGATTCAATGTAAGCTTGTCTAATATATGTTTAGACAGAAGGAAGAACAGGAATTTGAACTGTTTAAGCGGAGGTCAAGTTTCACACAGCGAAATTGGAGAAAATGTTGAACTTTCGCTCTGAATATATTTTGTCCAGGAATTGTTTTTGTTCGAATTCTACTCGCACAACTTGCTTTAAAGCTCGGCCATAGGGCAAAATGTTAGAATAAATTAGTGAACCTTTTAAAGATTGGTTCATAAATTTAATTACAATTCAATCATCATAAAATGGGGAAAATCTAAATAAGTGGGGCGAAAAGTTGCGACAAGAAAACATATTTGTCTTGTTGAGCTTTGTTTCTAAAAGTTTATTTTCTTTGTTGACAGCTAATATTTTGGCAATTGTTATCCTATCCTCTGGAAAATGCGGTCTGTCCAGTTGCATCATCAAGTATCTCCTATGGATGGCAGTAGCTGACCTAATGGTTTTGATATGTAATGTAATTTTGAATGAACTTAAAGAGGCTTTTTTTCCACATTCGTTCCTCAATTACACACCTATTTGCAGTTTTATTCTTCTGCTTATGTATATTTCTCTTGATTACTCTGTCTGGCTAACCGTTGCTTTCACATTTGATCGATTTGTTGCTATTTCCTGCCAGTCATTGCGGACAAAATATTGCACTCCTAAGATTGCATCGAAGGTTATAGCAGTTGTGTACCTGTTAGGCTGTTTAGAAAATATTCCAATATATTTTATATTTAAACCTCGCCGTATAATTGACCAGTTGCCATGGTCCTGTTTCGTAAAAACAAGTTTTTACACGTCACCCGCATGGATCGTGTACTTATGGATTGAAACAGCTATAACCCCATTTGCAGCATATGTGTCTATTCTCCTTCTTAATTCCCTAACGATAAAGAACATTGTAATGTCCAACAGAATCAGAAACAGACTGCGAGGAAACATCAAAGAGGGTTACCAGAATGATCAAGAGTATGATAACAGAAGAAAATCGATTATTTTGCTAACAGCAATATCGGCAAATTTTATTCTGTTATGGATGGTAAATCTTGCATGTTTCATTTGTGTACAGTTTACCGATAAACAATTTATGAAAAGGGATACCTTCGACTCTTTTGCCATAGCTGAAAATTGTGGCTATATGTTAAGGTGCCTGAGCACTTGCACAAATACTTTCATTTATGTGATATCTCAGAAGAAGTTTAGAGAGGAAATATTGAATATACCTAAAAGACTTTTTATTCATACTGATAATTTCTGCAAGCGTCGTGTGTCTGTTTAGTTGTTAGTCAACTACCTTCAAGGTTAATAAAACGAGCACACCTGGAATGAACACAAATAATATCTTCGAGAAGCATTTTGTGGTATTTTGTCCGTTGCTGATGGCTTCTGGAGTCAATTAATATTTTCAGTCATAATCTAATAATGAGCTAATCTGGTCAATTTATTTTCAGTTTGAAATAAATACATTGACACAAATATTGTCGAAATTTCGAAGTTTCAATATACATTCAATATCTATGAACGTATATGGTACACAAACTGAAATTCCTGGTCCCATCAGAGGTCCACGAAACGAACAAACCCCACAGAAGGAGAGAAACACCGAAATCCTGAAGCCCCGCACTCTCTCTCTCTCTCTCTCTCTCTCTCTCTCTCTCTCTCTCTCTCTCTCTCTCTCTCTCTCTCTCTCTCTCTCTCTCTCTCTCTCTCTCTCTCTCTCTCTCTTCACACAAGGAGCGGCAAATGAATCGGCATCAACACCTGCACCCTTCCCACCTGGAACTCCACCCGCGTCAACAGAAGCATCTCCCTAAGCCTAACCATGTGAGTAGCTGCAAAAAAAAAAATAACAAATCAAAGAGTCCGGGAATCTACAGTCTATCACACCACTGCGCACACGCCACTATTTTCGCATTTCAGACAGGCTCTCTCTCTACAGCGAGAGAGGGAAAGAGGGGTCCTTTCTGCAAAAACGAGACGGGAGAACAGAAACTGGCAGTGCTGATATTAGAATCCTCTGCGCTGCTTCTATTTCACTACACTGGCGTAAGGTTCACATCAGTTTCATGAAAATCACGGGCTTTCGCCGATTCGGCAAAACTAGGGTAACATACCTAAAGTGCTGAAGAAATTGAAGAGATTAAGTAGCATGTATGGAAATGAATAAAGTGTCGACGTCCCAGGCTGAGTCCGTTCATCGAACTGATGAAATTTTGAGTCATGAAAGGAACTGCCTGTAATAGATTATTAAAAATAACTCATAAAACAGAAAAGCTCGCGAACCGGTCATCCAGAACGGAATACAAGTTCTAATCCTGCTATTAATCCCACCTAAACGAAAGTAATCCGTTTTAACTGTCTGCATCCCCGATTTTCCTGCTTATGTCTTGTACTTGCCTAAAAGGCTCTTACGAGTTACTGCTGGAGCGGTTGGTACAGCTTACTATGCGGACAAAATCGAGGTACCTACTACCATCTGCCTTTTCACGAATGTCTGCGTAACAAAACACTGATATCTTCAGACAGGAGACGTAAAATTTATTACCCTATATTCATTGACCACTTTCAACATCTTTTCTCAAGGTAAATGAAGATTGGAAGGTATGATCTCATCTGCATAGTAACCATGCTAACTATCGCTAATGATTATTTTCCTACGAGTCTATCTTGACAAATATTACATACAGTTAACATGTACATTTCGGAGTTTATCAATTTTCTTTGTTTCTTCCTCAAAAACATTGTTTCTTTTCTTTTCAAATATAGCTTAGTCCTATGGCGATTAATTTATTTTAGTGATCATCTTCACCATCCCCTAACAAAGAAAATGAAGTTTCGATTGCGTGATCTCCACATTTAATCCTGCTTCCTATCCCTGATTACTATTTTCTTATCAGTCCAGCATGACAAATACCTTACTAAAGTCCTTTTGGACAATATCTATCGTTCTGTCGTTAGCAACTTTCTTAGGTCGCTGCTCAAAAACCTTAATACTTTTTTTCTCTTTCCAAATATAAAGCACTCCTATGGCAATTAAATTAATCCACTGATTTGCCGAATGTCAATGTCCTTCTAATTCGTTAATACAAGGAGACTCCTCCTTCGATCACAAAATGTCCATTAGTTTAATAATTTATGTACCTAATCTGGACTCTGCTTAATTTGATGCGTCGAGCAAAGTAATTGAAAGTCCTCTGGGCACCAAAAATTTTACATACAGCATAGAACATTAAAATCTACGGCATATTACGAGTCCTTTGTCCCAAAATGTTTTGGCCACCATATTGAACTGAACTGAAAAGTATTTAATTCATTATTGAATTGACTTTATTTCTTACATTATTCACATACATAAGGAATAAAAATCATTACGGTACATCTCTAATTAAATATGCAATGTGCAACTATAATAATTTATAATCGTCAGTGTAAAATAGATTACACTCAAATCAGCGTGAGTTCATCCCTCAGATGGCCTGCTGGAATAAACTGTCCCGGAGCCTGTTGTCCCGGTTTTTATGCTGCAATAACGCTTGCCGGATGGTAGCAGCTGGAAAAGATTGTGAATGGGGTGTGCCTTTATGGCAGTTATTTAGTTTATAATATTTTCGGTTAGTAATTCATTTGTTAGTATTTTCTAGTTAGAATTAGAAGTGTTTTAAGTATATTCATTGCCTGTAAAATATATCGGCATGCGATGACGTCACACTCGGTTTCGCCGCGTCTTGTGGGAAAATACCGGTTTCAGATCAACGCGAGGGCGGGGGGGGGGGGGCTCGCACGAGGCAGACCCGAGCAGAAGTTTTTTTTTTGCAAGCACTAGAAATCACAGTGAGAGCAACGCTGTAAGTTAATAGATAATCTATATGTTGAATTAAAATGTTGACGCCGATCCTGTTAAAAGTAACGAAGGTCAATAATGTTTATGTTTTCGTTAGTTAAAGAGTTGCGGATAGTTTGCATTGAAGTGTATTTAAAGTAGTCAATGGCGTAGGTAATTTCTGCTTGTATACTGCCCTTTAATGTAATATAATTATAGTTACTTTTAGAAGTATTTGCAATGTAAATGTGATATCAAGAAGGGAGCAAATACTGTATCAAACTTGTATTGTTTTATCAACAGTTTTCACCATATGTTAATGTGAAGAGTGAACAGTAAATGGTTAATCTTACTGCGACCTTGTTTCATTGACTGTGGTTCATCTCGGCGTTTAATTCGGCGTTTCATTACACCCGAGCAAGAACGCTACAGTGAAAAAGCGGCATTATCAGGTGTTTCAAGTGCTGCAATTTCATCTCGATGCAGCATCAAGTCGATGCCGCCCAGCAACAAGGGCAGTAGGGCATCATCAAGTAAGGCCGCCCAGGCAAGAGCTAAAGCAGATGCCGCCCATGTGCGGGTGGACTACGCCAAGAGACTAGCAAAATTGAAAATGGAACAGCCTGCCAAAGAAGCCGAAATCCAGAAGGAAAAGGCTGCAAGAGAAGCCAAAATCCAGAAGAAAAAGGCTGCCAGAGAAATGGAAGCGTCACCAGAGAAGCCGAAATTCAGTTGGAAATGACAAGGATATCGGCAGATTTGCAAGTGCTGCAGCTAGAAGGAGAAGAAGAAGCTGCCAAGGTGGAAGCAGAGTACATAGAAGAAGCTGAAGGAATGCATGATCTGGCCGAAGTAAGATCTACTTCAGAAAGGACCAGATTGGAATGCACAAGCGACTATGTCCGATCTCAAATAGACAGGAGGGCTCGTCCTTCCTCTCCATACGTATTCGATAACATCCCATGTCACCAGGAACCTCAGGGAGGCCCAATTGCATCACTTCCATATGAGGAAGACAATTTACCCTTGCAACTCCGCGATGAAGTCGAGAATGAAAGAGCTGACGACCAATACTTCTTGACACCAAACTTACAAGATTTGGGGAGAAGAGATGCAGAGGTCGAATTCAGGACAGCAAATTCCATTTGAAATGTATGTCCTCAGTCATATACGCGCCAACGTATTTCCCCCGCCCGCATGGCACTTACAGTTGATCCCATGATGCAGTATTTAGCACGACGGGATCACTTCACTTCGGGACTGTGCCAGTTTGACGATAAACCTGTAAATTACTGTGCATGGTACTCCTTTTCACCAACGCTATCGACGGAGTCCAGCTCAGAGCAACCCAAGAGTTGGATCTTATGGCGAAATGGCTGGGGAAAGAATCATGCGAACAGGTGAGACGCATACGTTCAGTGTACATCAACAAGCTCGAGCTAGCCTTAAGCAAAGCATAGGAGAGACTTTGGGAGGGCTATGGGGCCCCCGAAATTATTGAAGCGGCGCTATATCGACGTATGGAAAACTTTCCTAAGGTGTCAGCCAAAGATCACATTAAGTTAAGAAAACTCGGAGATTTACTCATGGAGATCCAAGGCGCCAAAGAAATGGCTAGTCAGCTGGTCTAGTATACCTAGATACTCCATCCGGGATTAGACAAATCGTGGACAAACTTCCATTTGGGCTGCAGGACAGGTGGCTGCCTGTTGCCTCAGAGTACAAGTAAGGCCAAGGTGGTCGATTTCCTCCCTTTAAGCACCTCACTAAGTTTGTGTGCAAGGAGGCGAAGATGTGAAACGACCCTAGCCTCACAGGTCCAGGAAGCAGTACTCTTGACACCAAACCAAGTAGATCCTCTTTGAATACTCTCAACACCATTAAACCCGTCTCAGAGCTCAGGACTGAAGCCTTTACAACTAACAACGTCCCTAGCAAGAATTGCCCATTGCATAACAAACCTCACCCCCTCAAAAGATGCAGAACGTTTAGAGAAAAACCCCTTGAAGAGAGGATGGCCCTTCTCAAGGAGAAAAGAATATGTTTTAAATGCTGTTCCTCAACCTCTCACCTCGCCAGAGAGTGTACGATCGCTGTGAAGTGTCTGGAATGTGATAGCACTAATCACGTTGGGGCCATGCATCCCGGCCTGTCACCGCAAACCGACAACGCTCCTTCACCCCCAGAACAGGACGGCGGGGAGGGAGAGGCTCACTCCAGGACAACAGTTGTCAGCTCGAGCTGTACAGAAGTTTGAGGTCTAACTCAGTCAACCCGTTCTTGTTCAAAGATCTGCCTCACTAAGGTGTACCGTAAAGGAGCCAAAGACAAGGCCATCAAAGCCAATGTGATTCTGGATGATCAGAGCGATCGCTCACTAGTCAGTCCAGAGTTCTTTAACTTGTTCCACATTGAGAATGAGCAGTTCCCATACTACCTTAGAACTTGCTCAGGCAACATAAGCAAGGAAGGAAGGCAGAAGCCGTCCAGATCGAGTCCCTGGATGGTAAAGTCATCATCAGTCTCCCTCCGCTCTTACAGTGCAACGAAATCTTGAATGACCGCACTGAGATCCCAACGCCAAGTGCGGTGCTACACCAGCACATCCCCGCCACATCGCCCAACACATCCCAGAACTGGATCCAAAAGCGGAAATACTCCTGCTATTAGGAAGAGATGTTATCCGGGTGCACAAGGTTAGGCAGCAGGTCAATGGACCACACGACGCCCCCTTTGCGCAACGCCTGGATCTAGGTTGGGTGGTGATATGAGAGGTGTGCCCTGGCAATGTACACAAACCGACGGTTAGCACACTCAAGACCAATGTGCTAGAGAGTGGCCGCCGTTCAATTGTTCAACCCTGCACAAGTGTTCCGTGCATTAAGGATGCACAACAAGACGTTAGCAAGCGTAAAGTAACTGACGAGACGCTGGATCAGTCGGTCTTCGTTCAAACTGAGCGAACAGCTCAAGATGCCATTTTCTTAAAAACAAAGGACACCAAAGTCTTCAGAGACGAAGCAAATAATGGGGTTGCCCCATTGCCCTTCAGAGAACCACGCCAGCGCTTGACAAATAACAAAGAGCAGGCGGTCACGTGGTTCACGTCATTGCAAAAAACCCTGAAAAGGAAACCTGAGAAGCAGCAACGCATACGATTGAACCACGAGGTACGGTGCACCCTAATGGCAGAGGTCACAGCCATTATAAACGCACGACCACTCCTACCTGTGTCTTCTGACCCAGAAAACCCCTTCATACTCTCGCCATCAATGCTCCTTGTGCAGAAGGCAGGAGCTCCTCCTCCACCAGGAGACTTCTCAGACAAGGATTTGTACACAAAGCAATGGAGACAAGTCCAAGCTCTTGGCAAATCGGTTCTGGTCTCGCTGGAGACAGGAATATCTACCTCTGTTGCAACACAGACAAAAGTGGACCGAACCGCGTAGGAATGTTCAAGTTGGAGACTTAGTCCTGCTCGGGGACAAGCAAATCGCCTGCAACAGCTGGCCAATGGCCAGAATCACTGCTACATACCCTAGTGGTGATGGACATGTCAGGAAGGTCGAGTTGAAGATTACCGACCAAGGCGATGTGAAAATTTACCAAAGGCCAGCTACAGAAGTCAGTCTACTTCTACCTAATGACTGATTAGAGACTAAGTTTTGTATTCTGTTCGTTGTGACCTTACGAAGGTCAAGCGGGGAGTATGTTGCCTTTATGGCAGTTATTTAGTTTATAATATTTTCGTTTAGTAATTCATTTGTTAGTATTTTCCAGTTAGAATTAGAAGTGTTTAAAGTATATTCATTGCCTGTAAAATAAATCGGCATGCGATGACGTCACACCCGGTTTCGCCGCGTCTTGTGGGAAAATACCGGTTTGAGATCAGCGCGAGGGCGGGGGGCTCGCACGAGGCAGACACGAGCAGAAGTTGTTTTGCAAGCATTAGAAATCACAGTGAGAGCAACGCTGTAAGTTAATAGATAATCGATATGTTGAATTAAAATGTTAACGCCGATCCTGTTTAAAGAAACGACGGTCGATAATGTTTATGTTTTCGTTAGTTAAAGAGTTGCGGATAGTTTGCATTGAAGTGTATTTAAAGTTGTCAATGGCGTAGGTAAATTGTGCCTGTATACTGCACTTTAATGTAATGTAATTATAGTTACTTTTAGAAGTATTTCCAATGTAAATGTGATATCAAGAAGGGACCAAATTCTGTATCAATCTTGTGTTGTTTTATCAACAGTTTTCACCATATGTTAATGTGAAGAGTGAACAGTAAATGGTTAATCTTACTGCGATCTTGTTTCATTGACTGTTGTTTATCTCTGCGTTTAATTCGGCGTTCCATTACACCCGACCGAGAACGCTACAGGGTGATTTGGGTCCCAAACGATCCTACGGACCCTTTTTGCACGCCTATCCTTGTAAATGTCCTGGATTATTGGAATTTCGTAATGACAGATGCGCTGGCCTGTCTGTACCTCTCTCTGCAAGTCCTGCGGCAAGGGAGGTATAGTTCCTATGCTAGGCAGTGATACAGCCTTTCAGAATGTTCTTAATTGCGTCCATGCTTAGGATTTCTGGGCCCATACCAAACTTGTTCAACCATCAGAGGTGGAAAAGGCTCTGTTGTGCCCTTTACACCACCCCGCTGAAGTGTACACACCACGTGACGTCCTCAGTGATGTGGATTCCTACATACTCTACTCTAGAAATTTGCTAGATTTTCCCTACCGAATAACCGAATGAGGATCAATGCCTCTCATCCTCATATACACATCTATCTTATCATCTTTCATCCTCCTTCGTCGAAGAAGAAAAGGGCAACTTCACTCACGTTCTCAGAAGACTCACTGTTCAATCCAGAAAACATTCTTGTAAATCTCCTCTACACTTTTCCTATAGTATCCAGATTCTTACTGTAATGAGGTGACCAGCACCCAGCACTCCAAGTGGGGTATAACTAAAGTCTACTAGAGCTATAAAATTAGTTCATGGCTCTTCAACTCATACCATGGTTGATGAAGGCCAACACAGTATATGCCTTCTTAACATGACTGTCAACCTGCGCAGCACCTAAGGGTGTCGTACGGACTAGAAGCCCATGATCTCTATAGAGTTCTCGCTCGGGTGGAAGAGAACACCGAACTAAACACCGAGGTAAACCGTAGTCAATGAAAACAGGATCGCAGTAAGATTAACCGTTTATTGTTCAACCTTCCTCATTAACGTATGGTGAAAACTTTTGAGAAAACAATACAAGATTTGTACAGTAATTTTTTCCTTCTTGATATCACATTTACATCGTAAATACATGCAAAAGTAAAACTACAACAACTGCATTACATTAAAGTGAAGCATACAGTCAGAATCTACCTACGCAATTGACTGCTTTAAATACACTTCAACACAAACTATCCGCAACTCTTTAACTAACGAAAACTTAAACCTTATCAACCGTCATTACTTTAACAGTCATATACCCGCCAACATATTCCCACAGCCCGCATGCCACTTGCAGTTGAACCCATGGCACAGTATTTAGCACGACGAGATCTCGTCGCTTAAGGACTATACCAGTTTGATGATAAACCTGAAAATTTCCGTGCATGGTACTCCACATTCACCAACGCTATCGACGGAGTCCCGCATAGAGCAACCCAAGAGTTGGATCTTATGGCAAAATGGCTGGGAAAAGAATCATGCGAACAGGTGAGACGCACACGCTCAGTGTATATCAACAACCCCAAGCTAGCCTTAAGCAAAGCATGGGAGAGACTTCGGAGGGCTATGCGGCCCCCGAAATTATTGAAGCGGCGCTCTATCGACGTCTGGAAAATTTTCCTAAAGTGTCGGCAAAGGACCACACTAAGTTAAGACAGCTCGGAGGTTTACTCATGGAGATTCAAGGCGCCAAAGAAGATAGCTACACAACTGGTCTAGATACTTCATACGGGATTAGACAGATCGTGGAGAAACTTCCATTTGGGATGCAGGAAAGGTGGATGTCTGTTGCCTCAGAGTACAAGGATGAGAACCATGGTCGATTTCCTCCCTTCGAGTATTTCACTAGGTTTGTGTGCAAGGAGGCGAAGAAGCGAAACGACCCAAGCATCATGGGTCCAGGAAGCAGTGCAATTTACACCAAGCCAGATAAATCTTCTTCGAATAATTTCAACATTAATAAACCTGCCTCAGTGCTTAAAACTGAAGCCTCTACAACTAACAACGACCCTAGCAAGAATTGTCCATTGCATAACAAACCCCATCCCCTCAGAAAATGCAGAACGTTTAGGGAAAAACCCCTTGAAGAGACGTTGGTCCTTCTCAAGGAGAAAAGAATATGTTTTAATTGCTGTTCCTCTTCCTCTCATCTTGCTAGAGAGTGTACGATCGCCGTGAAGTGCCCAGAGTGTAATAGCACTAATCTCGATAGGGCCATGCATCCCGGCCCGTTACCGCAAACCGACAAAGCTCCTTCACCCCCACAACAGGACTGTGGGGAGGGACAGGCTCACTCCAGAACAACGGTTGTCAGCTCGAGCTGCACAGAACTTTGCGGCCAAGCTCAGACAAGCCGTTCTTGTTCAAAGATCAGCCTCACTGAGGTGTACCCTAAGGGAGCCAAAGACAAGGCCATCAAAGCCTATGTAACTCTGGACGATCAGAGAAATCGCTCACTAGTCAGTCCAGAGTTCTTTAACTTGTTCCACATTGAGAGTAATCAGTTCCCATACTACCTTAGAACTTGCTCAGGCAGCGTGGAAACTTCTGGAAGGAAAGCAAAAGGCTTCCAGCTCGTGTCCCTGGATGGTAAAGTCGTCATCTATCTCCCTCCACTCTTAGACTGCAACGAAATCTTGAATAACAGCACTGAGATCCCGACGCCAAGTGCGGTGCTACACCAGACACATCTCCACCACATCGCCAAACATATCCCAGAACTGGATCCAAAAGCAGAAATACTCCTCCTATTAGGAAGAGATGTTCTCCGGGTGCAAAAGATTAGGCAGCAGCTCAATGGACCACACGACGCCCCCGTTGCACAACGCCTGGATCTGGGATGGGTGGTGATAGGAGAGGTGTGCCCTGGCAATGTACACAGACCGACGGTTAACACATTCAAGACCAATGTGCTAGACAGTGGCCGCCATTCAATTTTTCAACCCCGCACAAGTGTCATGTGTATTAAGGAAGCACGACAAGGCTTTAACAAATGTAAAGTAACCGACAAGATGCTGGGTCCGTCAGTCTTCGCTCAAACTGAGAATGATAATAAACTTGCTCAATCAGCTCAAGATGCAATTTTCTTAAAAAACAAAGGACACCAAGGTCTTCAGAGACGAAGCAAATAATTGGGTCGCCCCACGACCTTTCAGAGAACCACGCCAGTGCTTGCCAAACAACAAAGAGCAGGCAGTCAAGCGGTTCACGTCATTGCAAAAACCCTGAAAAGGAAACCTGAGATGCAGCACGCATCCGAGTGATCCACGAGGTACTGTGCACTCTAATGGCAGAGGTCACAGCCATTATAAATGCACGACCACTCCTACCTGTGTCTTCTGACCCAGAAAACCCCTTCATACTCTGACCATCGATGCTCCTTACGCAGAAGGCAGGAGCTCCCCCTCCACTAGGGGACTTCTCTGATAAGGATCTGTACACAAAGCAGTGGAGACAGGTCCAGGCTCTCGCAAGTCTGTTCTGGTCTCGTTGGAGAAAGGAATATCTATCTTTGTAGCAACACAGACAAAAGTGGACAGAACTTTGCAGAAATCTTCAAGTTGGAGATTTAGACCTGCTCAGGGACAAGCCAATCGCCCGCAATAGCTGGCCAATGGCCAGATTCACTGTCACATTCCCTAGTAGGGATGGACATGTCAGGAAGGTTGCGTTGAAAACTACCGACCAAGGTGATGTGGAAATTTACCAAAGGCCTGTTACAGAAGTCATTCTACTTCTACCTAACGACTGATTTAGAGACTGAAATTTGTATTCTGTTCATTGTGACCTTACGAAGGTCAAGTGGGGAGTGTGTTGCCTTAATGACATTTGTTTAGTTTATAATGTTTTCGAATTAGTAATTCATTTCTTAGCATTTCAGTTAAAGTTAGGATTGTTTAAAGTAAATTCAGGCAAGACAATCACTCTCATCCTCAACTTTACCAAGAGTCTTATCATTAATGTCGCACTCTGTCCTCAAACTTAACCTACACGAATGAACCACTCACACTGACCAGGATTGAATTCCAGCTGCAAATTCTCAGTGCAGTTCTCCATCCGATTGATGTCTTACTGTAACATTTGCCATCCTTCCGGACTATCCACAAAGCTCCCAACTTTTCTGACAGCGACAAAATTATTATCACGCTCATCTATTGCCTGATACAGATAATTTATAAAAATAACAAATAGAAGGGTTCCCAGAACATATCCATGCAGAACACAACTGGCCCGCCTACTCCATGCAGATATGGACCATCTGCAACCGCACTTTGCTTACTGCCAATTCTGAATCCACAAAGCATGGTTCCTTGAATCCCCAGCATCCTTACATACTAACTGAGCCTTGCATGGCGAACCTGTTCAAATGCCTTAGTGAAACCCACATACACTACATCCATAACTTTACCTGCATCGATGTGGTTGCTACATTCTCAAATAATTCAGTCAGGTACGACCTGCCTTTGACAAATGCATGCTGATTATCGATAATCCCTTTATGCCTCTGCATATTCTCAAAGTTCCTGCCTCTCAGGATCTTCTACAATATCTTGCCCAATACAGAAGAAAGACTGACTGGTCTATAATTACCTGGATTACATCCACTCCACTTAGTAAACAAGGGAACAACGTTTGTCAATTATTCAATCTTCGGGTAATTTTACTGTCCTTATTGATGATGCACAGATCATTGCCAGAGGCGCAGCATTGTCTCCACTCGCATCCCACAGTAAACTGGTGTGTACCTCGTCCGGACCCGACAACTTATTTAACTTAATGCTTTTCAAAAGCTTTAGCGTATAAATCTTCCTTAATGTCCATATGCTCAAGCGTTTCGGTCAGTTAATTCATCTCCGCAATATCCAAGATCCATTTCCCTGGTGAATACTGAAACAAAGTATTCATTATGCGCCTCCGCTACGTCCTCCAACACCCCACACACGTTGCCACAATACATCTGATCTCACATGGCTCACACTTCTGCTCTTCACGTCCTTGCCGAATGCCTTGGCTTTTCCATAATCTTGTTCTCCATGGCCTTCTCATGAACGCCTCTAGCTCGCCTAATTTTAGTCTTAAGCTCGTTCCTGGCAAACCTTTCTACTGCTTTGGCAGTACCTAGTTTCTTGAACCATTCGTAAGCTTTTCATTTCTTCATCAGTAAATTGCCTACAAACTTTGTATATCATCGCTCCTTTACCCTAAAATCATTTCTCTGCCTGAATGCAAAATATCTATGATGAAGATCATGCAAATGTTCACTGAACATTTGCCACATTTCTGCCATGAAATTCCATGAGTACATCTGCTCGCAATTTATGCTTCCACTTTTCTGCCTAATAGCATCATACTTCCCTGTAATTAACAATTAAGTGTTTTCCCGCTATGTCTGTGGTAGAGTATTCCACAGATTTACTACTCTCTGTCAAAAACAAAGGCACATTACATATGTTCTAAATGGTCGCCGCTTCATTTTGCGATTGTGCTCTCGAGCACCATAAGAAACATCCTTCGACGAGACGAGGCGGAGAACGAGCCTTTTCCCAATTAGTCATCACCATGCCACCTGAGACGGTGATATGCCTCTGATGTGAGATGTGGCAGTCTTGGGCTAAACCGCTTCTCCCGCAGAGTCACATCTGCCAGAAGTGCTTGCGGCTGGGCGATCTGGAAGACAGTGCGAGGAACCTGGAGCAGCAGCTGGATGAGCTTCGACTCATAAGGGACAAAGAGGCAGTCATAGATGAGTGCTACATGGAGGTGGTCACACCTAGGCTACCGGAAGCAGGTTACTGAGTGTTAGTGTGAGTGGGGAAAGTGAAGGTGAGTAGACAAGTAGTGCAGAGCAATCCTGTAGCCATTCGCCGGAATAATAAGCTTACAGTTCTAGATACTGTTGGCGAGGACGACCGACCAGGTGTGAGCCACGGTACAGGGACACTGGCATTGAGTCTGACCTGTGGTGCAGAACGATGGGACGGAGAAGAGGAGAGCTGTTGTCATTGGAGACTCTATCGTCAGTAGAGCAGACAGGAGATATTGTGGACGTGAGAAGGACACTAAAGGTTTGTTGGCACCGGGAGCCAGGGTCCGGGATGTCTCTGACCGTGTACATGACATCCTGGTACGAGAACGAAAGCAACCAGAGGTTGTGATACATGTTGGGACCAATGACACAGGCAGGAAGAGGGATGAGGTCCTGAAGTGTGAGTTTCAGGAACTAGGCAGAAGGCAGAAGAAAAGGACCTCAAGGGTGGCATTCTCAGAATTGCTGCCAGTGCTACGTGATAGTGATGGTAAGAATTGGAGGAGATGACAGTTCAATGCGTGGCCGAGGAGTTTGTGCAGGGGGCAAGGATTTAGATTTCTGGATCATCGGGACCTCTTCTGCGGAAGTTGGGACCTGTACTTATTGGATGGACTCGAGGGGGAGCAATATCCTTGCAGGTAGGTTTGTTGGGGAAGGGCAAATTATGAGGCTATAAGGGTAGAACTTGCAGGTGTGAATTGGCACTTTGTTTTTTGCAGGGAAATATACTATGGACATGTGGTCGATGTTTAAGTATCTCTTGCAGGATGTTAGGGTGAAATTTGTCCCGGTGAGGAAGATAATAATGGTAGGGTGAAAGAACCATAGGTGACAAGTGAGGTGGAAAATCTAGTCAGGTGGGAGAAGGTAGCATTCATGAAGTTTAGGAAGCAAGGATCAGATGGGTCTGTTGAGAAATACAGGGTAGCAAGAAAGGAGCTTAAGAAAGGGCTGAGAAGCGCAGGAAGAGGGCATGAGAAGACCTTGGCCTAGGGTAAAGGAAACCCCGCAGGCATTCTTTAACTATGTGAAGAAGAAATGGATGACAGGAGTGAACGCAGGACCGATTAGAGATAAAAGTAGGAAGATGCGCCTGGAGGCTGTCGAAGTGAGCGAGGTCCTCAATGAATACTTCTTAGGTATTCACCAATGAGAGGGAACTTGATGTCAGTGAGGACAATATGAGTGAGTTTGATGTTCTGAAGCATTTTGATATTAAGAGATCGTTTTTTTTTTCGGAAACACGAGGAAATCTGCAGATGCTGCAAATTCAAGCAACACACAAAAAAATGCTGGTGATAAGTGAAGTAGGAGTTCGGCTCGAAACTTCGACTGTATTTCTTCTTATAGATGCTGCCTGGCCTGCTGCGTTCCACTAGAATTTTGTGAGTGTTGCTTGAATTTTATTTCTTACAGAAGTAGAAAACCATACACGTTGTTTTGTTAATAGTATAATAAAAAATTAGAGTGTAATAAAATTTGAAATCGGTTTCACAGATGTATGGTTTTGCAGCATCTAATCTGAGAAACGAGATTGCCTATCCAGTACCTAATGCAATTGGTCTATATAAATATGATGCGGTGACATCGCATTTTGTGATTAATCAAAAATTGCAAAGAAAACTAAAAGCTCAAAGCAATATTACACGTATATTTTAGCGATTCAACAAATGTTCGCAGTCTTTATTCATTAAAACCTGTAAGTAAGAAGTATGATATCATAAATATACAAGATAAGTCGTATGAGTCTCTACTATTGTGGATTGGAAGTAACTTTTTTTTAGAATATGTAGTGATTAGCCATTATTCTCATATCCATGATTAGCAATAGTAGGTGTGATCGTTCTGAAACTGTTTGTTCAAAAATATAACTAACGATGTGATGCAACCAATAACAATGTTCTTGGTCCTGCTGGGAATTCGATCCTCTGTAAATAAATATTCCTTTAGATCAAAAAAAAAGAAACACTGTTTCACAGTCGAGAAATCAGAGTGTCCATCTGAGCATGGAACAGCCGGTAATCCTGCAAGTGGAAAATGTTTACTATCCTATTCTTGCAATAGTTGGCGTTCCTGGTAAGTTGAATATTTTGGGGTGTTTTCACTGCCGGTACTTCCCTGTGTCATCCATATATTCAGCACAGTATGAAAACTGTGCCAAAAAATTTCACACAGCTGTTGTTCACACAATGCCGAATTTGGTTATCAGCTAAATTAACTCATAACTGAATTAACTGCACAACGCCAAGGACATATATATATATGTGTGTGTGTGTGTGTGTGTGTGTGTGTGTGTGTGTGTGTGTGTGTGTGTGTGTGTGTGTGTGTTATTGCTAATATCACTATGCAGGCGAAGTGCCCTGTGTGATGGAAATGGCTTTGCCAGGGATTTTGAAGATCCTCTGATTTTCGGAAAATCATGCTGTTTTTAGCTGCAGCTAACCGCAGCAAGCAATTCGTTGTTTGGCTATCTTTATTTATGAATAGTTTATTTTATTAATTCAATTTTATTTATTTATTTTCTTTACATTCTTGCAAATTAATAACAGAATAAAGTTAGTATTAATCTGCTGATATGTCACTACTATACGATGATTTAAAAGTACCTTGATGATAACTTTACTTGACTTTAAGAGGTAACTGTTGTAACGTCTGAAATTCAAAGAACGTTATTATCAAGGTGCTGATATATGGCGAAGTTTAGTTCACCATGGCTAAGTCTGTATCCTATATGGAAATGTGTGGAAATGTCTGCTCCCTATTCCATGTCTATTCTGCATAACAAATAATTGAGTTCTGTATCGGCCCGAAACGTCGGCTGTACTTATTTCCATAGATGCTGCCTGGCCTGCTGAAATTTTCCAGCATGTTTTGTGTTAATCCAGGTTTCAAAATCATTTTAACCTGAGTGCGATCGTACTAAAGAAATCAAGTGATTCTACTCACGGAAATTAGAGATAATTTTACTAAACGTTAAAGGAGAAATGGAACAGGTGACCTACAGTTTGAAGTGATATTGGTATACATGGATACATAGGCTGCCTTATTGTTACTTCAATAAGCACAGGATGAATGGTAAATATAGTAGGAATAGAGAGAAATCTGGATACAGTTCAGACTTGTGTTTAGTTCTTCCAAGATTTTTGCCCAGGGTGAAGCAAACCCTACAATATATTCGTCGGCCTTTCTGTCCCAATCACTGTTAAATATAATTGATCTGAAATTTCGGTAGATTTGTTGCAAGCATCAGTGCAAAAGAAAATACCTTGCTGGTGTAAATTCTGCTCGCCAATAATATTCATAGATATAACCTGCTCTAAGTATTTCATAATTGAAGATTATAAAATCAGAATATTTACCAATCGCAATATTACTACAAAATTCTATTGTAATTCACATAAAAATATCCTGATTGATGCACTCCTAAGTTGTAACGATTGCCACGTTTATTTGCATTTTGCAGCTAACGTCTTGGCAATTCTCGTTCTCAGTCGGGGAAACTGTGGTCTCACCAAATGTATCACCCGGTACCTGTTATCCATGGCTGTCGCTGACCTAATGGTTCTGATATTTGAAGTAATTCTCTATGAGATTAAAGATAGTTACTTCCCATATTCATTCCTGAACTATACTCCAATCTGTCGTCTGAATCTGACGGCGCTCTTTGTTTCCCTTGATTGCTCTGTCTGGTTAACTGTGGCGTTTACCTTGGATCGATTCATAGCAATTCGATGTCATATATTACGAGGAAGATACTGCAACGAGAAAACGGCCGCTGTTGTGGTTACCGTGGTCTGTCTTCTAAGCATTTCGCAAAATATTCCGACATACTTTATATACGAACCTCGGGAAACAATTGACAAACTGCCATGGTCTTGCGTTGTAAAATCAAGTTTTTATACCTTACAAATATGGATAACACTTTTATGGATAGATACAATCTTAACCCCGATTTTGCCGTTTCTTTTAATTATCCTGCTGAATAGCTTGACAATCAGACACATTGTACTAGCTAATAGAGTCAGGAGCAGTCTTCAAAAAGGAAGAAGCGTTGGGATGAACACTGATCCAGAGATGGCGAATAGAAGAAAATCTATAACTTTACTTCTGTCTATATCTGGTTCGTTTCTCCTGCTGTGGATGGTAATTTTCTGTTGTTACATTTCCGTGCAATTTTCAAATGCTCAGTTTTTAGAGGTGAATTACAATGACCCATTCACTATTGCAGAACAGTCCGGTTATATGCTCAGATGTTTGAGTTCTTGCACAAACACGTTTATTTATGCAGTGTCTCAGAGGAAATTCAGAAGTGAATTAACACAAGTAATTAAACGTCCCATGGAACATCTAATTCGTCTGTCAACGAGAAGGAAATGTTAATTGATTCACACGTTAAAAAAATACCTTTATCGATGTACAAGTGTCCTGAAATTGTCTTTTGAAGCAGCTGTGCATATTAAGGTATTGAAAATCTGAAATAGCTTCCTGAAGGTGTATGGGATTGTGAAAAAAATGAAAGCTCTAGTCTGGTGTGTGCACGTCAATACAGATCTAGTCTGCTAACCTTAGATAAGTAATGTTCTCCATATTTTTATATTATGGTTGTATTCTTGAAGTGGTCTCAAGAGTGATAGGCAATAGTCTTCTGAATTATTTTAAAATCTCTCTCATCCTTCATAAGTCTCTAGCTCTCCTCTCATATCTCAGGTTTATCCTTGCAAGTGTTCTGTTACATTATTATTTCACCCCCTTTAAATAAAATGTGCATTGATTTTTAATAAAAGTGGACATACATATTGTTAATGTACAGCATACGATGCGCGATTTCGATGGTTTCCTGGTCTAACCGTTCCAAGAAAATAAAAAGCATCATTAATACCATGTCACATGTAAGCTCGGGTGCATGCAAGTTCTTCTCTCAAGTGTCAGTCAATATATCGAATTGTCACCCCGAAGGGAGTGATGGAGGACATATCATCTAAGATATAAATTCAGAACTGAAATATCTGTTGGTAAATCTCAGAAGGTAAAGCAACGTGTGCAGAACCGAAGTTATATTTAATATCACGGTTTCGGACTCGGTATCAGGAATGCCAATGATATGGAATATTATCAATATAAAGACGAGATGCATCAATGGTGAGACAAGGGCTCGGTTGTGATAAATATCCAATGGAGAATAATAAACAGATCAATGCAGGTGGATATTAATAGTTTACCAGCAGAAACTGCTGCATTATGTGATAATAGATAAGAGCCAAAGTTTCGGGAGGCTGCGGTAAAGGAAGAGCGTAGTATTATACTTTTGATAAAGATGTAAAATAAGAAAAGGTAAAAGATGATGGGTAAATAATCTAAATGGTGGACGGAATGATAAATGATGCCAGAGGAAAGTAAATCAGAGTGATAGTTGAATGAACAAAAGGCAAATTAAAATAAAAAATAAAGAAATCTGCAGGATTGAGAAGGGAACCAAGGTATGGGGATTAGCCAAACAGGGATTTTCAGAGTTAATCCCATGGCGATGTAAATTACACAAGTTATGCAGGGGGCTCATTGCTATTTTTTTGGCTTTACAGTGGATAAAGGCACTGAAGAAGATCGAAGTCAAAGAGAGGTCAGTAGTATGAGTGTGTGTGTGTGTGTGTGTGTGTGTGTGTGTGTGTTATAATGGAATGTCTCTTCTTATGAACTTTTGCAGCTAAGCTAGAGGAACTAAGAGGGACGGATGACGTCTTTAGAGGGGACACGATGGTAGGAAGTAAGTCGATGTGGTTTTGTCCATCAATGAATGTATTGCAGATAGTTTCTTACTTATTATGGAAACAGAGCGATCTAGAAAAGGGAGGAAAGTTCAATTTACAGCAGGTTAAAAGTTAGAAGTAAAGGAGACAATATCAATGAGATCCACACGAGTTCGGGAGACTGCAGTAATACATATAGAATGTATGAAGCTATGCGAGGAAGTAAATCACAAAAACGATGCTTCTGCCGGAATAATATTCTTTATAGATATTGAGTATGAGCAGAAACGTGCAATGCGGTTTGGGTCACTATAGTGTTGGAGGGCTGATCTCCTAGTGCACCGGCACCTATACTGCTCCAGGAAACAATGACTGTTGTTCATAGCTAGGGCTATGGACCGGGATGTGTATGCATCCAAGCTCAATACAACATATCAAAAGAGCACCAGTGTTGACTGCAGAACTGATTACCCTATCGGACCTGGTTTAAAATCTGGAGTGTGCTGCACATTCGAACATGCTGTGAAAAAATGTAGGTGGTTGTTGGCGTGTTACTAATTGGAAAAGAATAGTTCAGATTAGGATCAGCGTGCAGATGGTGCTAATGAACAGATAGGAACCTGAAGGGATGGCAAATAGCTATCTTCATTTGGGGAGGTAGGAGATTGAACATTTTACAATAAAGAGCCGAGAGGAACAGGAAATGCTCGTAGTGATATCGCATCTAGATCCCTCTGAATTTTGAAAGAAAGTGTAGTAAGTCTAAATCCTTGCGGAGAACACACGGCTCAGTTTTATATAGGTGGAGCACTAGTGATTATGGACAAAAATGCGGATATTTGTGTACAGAAGGAGCTAACTGAAGATGAGTCACGTCCATATGGTTTAGTGGTAATCAGAAATGAAGAGGAGTGGGAGGAGAAGGAGCACGCATTGGGATTCGGAGTTGGGTAAGGCAGATAGGTGCGTGGTGGCGTTTTTTTTAATTATACTCCACTTTTCTGACTCAAAGCCATCGCGTAAAAGTTCACCTATTCCCTTAGACCAGTATTGAACGACGTTATGTACTGAATGTTCAGAATTCAGCATCTGTCCGTATGCGGAGAGAAGAGCTATGACCTGGTAACCTGGTTTTCCAAATGAAGAGCAGAGTTGGTATGATAGGAGGTCTGATAGTAAGGAATCAATGGCCACTTCTGTTATGGGGCAGAAGACATGATGGTAATAATGTCTGAATGGGATATGAGACATGATGGCAATAACACTGAAATGAGCAATCAGATATCTTGGAGAAACAGTCAGGTGAATATCAGATGATAATCAGTTCTCATCGGTAAATTTCCTTCCCTGTCACTGAAAACACTCAGACAAATCACACAGATGAAGCTGACATTCGAACACCAATATCACTATTTCAATGAAATAACATCTGTCCGTCGTAACTTTTGAATTAACTGCCATACTTATACGAGAGCGAAGACTATTAAGATACATAGAAAATGGTAGTTACATCTACAGAGTACCCGTCGCATCCCACTGGTTCTGGAATTTCAGATTTTTCCTTTGAGGTTGATTTGCAGCTAAAGGGGTATAGCTTATTCTTAGTGGACTGCGAGGAAAGCTTTCTACGCTTGCAGACAGATCTGGACCAGCTGGAAAATGAGCTGAAAATGGCAGTTGGAACTTAATGCAGGTAGATATGAGTCTTTGCACTTTTGGCAAACAAACAAGGCAGGAATTGCATGTGAGTGGTAGGTACCAGAGAATGTGATACTGCAAAGGGATCTAGAAATACAGGTCCATAATACCTTGGAAATTGCGTTACAGGTAGAGAGGCTCACAATGAAAGGTTTCGTCACGTTTGCCTTCATAGATCAGCGTATTGTGTACAGTTGTTGGGAAGGTTTGTTGAAGGTCTGTAAGGCAATGGCGAAGCCTGAATTGGAGTTTTGCATGCAGCTTTGGTCATCATCGTACAGCAAAGGTGTGAATAAGAATTTGGATTTTGCAAGGATTTGAGGACCAGTAATAGAGAAACGTTGAATAGTTTAGGACTTTATTCCGCAGAGCAGAGGACAATGAGTGTAGATTTGATAGAGTATACCAGTGTATGAAGGGAATAGAGAGGGTAGATGCAAGCAGATTTTCACCACAGAGGTTGGAAGAAACTAGATCTAGAGGTTATGGATTAAAGGTAAATCGTAAAATATTTAAGGGGAGCGTTAGCGGCAACTTCTTCACTCATATGGTGGTCAGAGTGTGGAACGATTTGCCAGAGTATAGGGTGGATCCTGGTTCGATTTCAACATTTAACACAAAACTAGATAGGTACATGTATGACACGAGTATGGAGAGCTTTAATCGTTGTGCAGCTCCGTTGGACCAGGCAGATCAATATTCATGGATCCACTAGAGAAGCCGAAGGGACTGTGTCTCTCTGCTGTACTGCTCTATGACTCTATTATCAAGTAAATAAATGTTAGTTTATTGAACACATATTCTGTTCCTCTGACGTGCTATCCTGAGCGTTAAACCTAAGATGGACTGGACCGTTTCTGAAAATGTGCAGAATTGCAGTAGATAGAAACGTATGACTGTTCATTTCATTCCATATACTTCTCAGTTACCACTACTTCAAATATATGCGTACGATAGTTTGATAATATATTTATTTTAGTACTGGATATTCAAGAGCAGCTTACTGACACCAACACACTACAATATGTCATTTAAGTGTTCGATAATGCGCTCTTGATTCTAAAAGTAATCTGCCAATCTTTCCTCAAAGTTTGCATACATATTAGTCCTCCTTTTCCCCTCTATTAAATCAATTATATCTTTATTTACAAGAAGGAGGGAAGACATATTTAGACTTCAGGAGCTATATACATTGCATTTCGAGTATGTCTTGTCGTGACACCTGTTCTTAAGGTAAATGTGTGTCTTGCAAAGGTGCATAGAAATGTCTTCCATCAGTTTATATTGAATATTTGGAGATTCCTATCATAGAGTTTCCCAGCATGGAGGTCACAACAGTAGATACAATGAAAATTGAGGTCGATTAAAAAGAAACTACCTGCTGGTTTATTGCTGTTCTCAATCAGCATGTATGCAGAACTATTCTGCAGTGTATATCCTGACGCAGAATCAAGTAGCTGGGAAATCACCTGGACAAATAAATGGACTGGACTGAAATACATTGGTACTGTCCAAGAAGGGACAGAGCCGACTTGAAATTACTGAAGCGGGTCCGGTCATTCAACGTCTGCAGCACTATGGTATGGGTGTTCTACGACTCCTTAGTGACCAGAATTCTATTCTACGCTGTAGTTTGCTACGGCAGCAGGATGAGAGCATCTGACGCCAAGAAGATCAATAAGCTCCTCAGAAGATCTGGTTCTATTCTGGGAGTGGATCTGGATTTCCCGGTGGTTGTATCTGAGAAGAAGATGCTATAGAGCGTTTTGGACTATCACTCTGAACACCTCCATGTCATACTGGAAAAATAGTTTTAGTAACAGACTGATTCCGGCGAGGTGCACCACTAAACGGCTCCAAGCGACCTTTCTTCCTGTTGCTATAAGACTCTACAACTCCTGCTCAAATATATAAGTATGTGATTTCATTGCACATATGTGCTTTGCACAATTGACTTTTAATGCACGTCTTCTGTTATATTTTATATTGTATAGTAAATATTTCGGACAGAGTAACCTTGAATCAACAATTTCCACTGGGATTTATTTTTTCTTATCTTATCTTAAGATAATTCAACAATTTGCTAGAAGGCGAACAGGAACGTTGCGACATGGAACATGCTAAGTTGCACTGGGTGACAGAGAAAACGACGACCAGATGCAACCACGTGTGTAAAGGGAGGTGTAGAGACAGAGTTATGTCGTATGCAATGGTAATGAATAACGTAAATCCACAGACCGTCCCAGGTGGGAGAGGAAGTGAAGAAAATTGATGTCGTGTTGGTAGTGGATTTTAATTGGGTGAGTTAATGGGTGGAGGCTAAGATTCTGCTGTCGATGCTGTATAACCTCTTCCCTGATGTTAGTTGCAATGTCCATAAGTAGGGACAGGGGATTATTTATGATATTGTTGGCATCTTCAAGCACCATTACACACCCAGAGAAGTTTGTGAGAAATGGTGTGCATAACAAAGCTCTAACCAGTCACTCCGAAAGTAGATCAGTTGGTTAGATTTCCTGACTTGCAAGGTGTGTTCTGTCATTATCATAAGTTATTATAAAGGGGAATTGAAGATCACATGAGAGCAGATAGTAGAAGGGAGAGTAAGGGCATGTACTATGTAAGTGGAGAGAGACCCGTTAGGTATGTATTTGCGTGATAGGCGGATGCAATGTAAAAGATGATAGATTTGGAGTGTGGATAATGAAAGCAAGGTGTGTGAATTATCTGAAATTAGAAAATCGATGTTCATGTAATTGTTTTTTAAGACATCAAAGTTGAATATGTGGTGCAGAGTTTCCAGTCTGTGTTTGGCTTTACTGTGGCAGTAGAAGAAGCTGAGAAAAGAAAGTTCGTTGTCTGGCTGGGAAGGTGAATTCGTAACATCATGCAACCGGAAGATAAACACCGTCTTTCAGAGTAGCTTGCTGCAAAACGACTGCCTTGCCCACTTTTTGTATTCGCTGATGTAGAAGAGGCCACATCGAGAGCATCAATTCCAAAAGTTGAATTTGAAAAAGATGCAGCAGAAATTCTACTTCATTTTTAGAGAATTAGCTCGGTTCCAAGTGCGGAAGGAAGTTGTTGAAAGTACAAGCTTCCTCCACGCAGGTAACAGTTCGAATATGCTCACGTCGGAATAGATTGAGTGGACATAGATCACATGAAAAGTGATTTATGGAAAAAAACGAAATCCCTTTAGAAAACAGTCTGTGGCGGAAAGACTACAATGTAGCAGCTCGTGAGATGACAACTGATGGAACCGATGGAACTACCGAAGGATAGATGATATGATTAAACGTTGACCTGTTGCGGCTGCAACGAAACCCATTTTCTCTCGGGATTAATAAAGTATGTCTGGCTGTCTGTCCGTCTGTTGAGGGTTGAGATCAAGGGAAATGTGCCTGTGGCTTGGGAGTACATTCAGCATATGGACGAAATACATTTGAGGTAGAAGGAAATTCTGGAAATAAATTTAAGTTTAGGGAGAATTCTTTTCTGGCAAGGGCTAGAACACAGATGAGCTCTGCATGAACCAGCACCGATTCCACCCGATGTAACTCAAATTAGTTGGAAAAGGGTGCTCGTGTAAATTTGGATCAAGGGTTGTTCTCCGCAGCCAAGAAAAACAGACAAAGCCCGGGCCACATGAGCATCGAAGACAATTGTTCCGACCTGTAGAAAATAATGCATCGGTGAAGTGGTTGAAGGTATGTAGAAGGTCAGTTGGACCACTAAGAGAACACTAACATATGAGAATGTTTTGCCTTTCATTTTCGAAATCAGTGTAGTTTTCCAAGAATTTTCTGATGGATATAGGCGCATATATAGTCTGGCTGTCCATAGATTTAAACAGCTGGTATGAGCAAAGAATTAGAAGTTGTTTTTTTTTATTTAAAAGGTGAAGGACATGACTTATCCCAGACGTAGAGGAAGGGATCACAGAAAGGGGAATGGCCGCAGACACAACCAAAGACGAACTAGCTTTAGACGGTAAATAGAGGGTAAACGTAACTAGTCTGCCTAATCAATCCAGTATGGATAGAAATAGCAAGAGATAGAACCACGCTGCCGCGCTCCAGCGACGTCAGGTTATAGACTGCACCGAGACCTCCCAAATTTCTGAGATCTCCAACCACATGGAAGACAAGTGGTTTACTGTTCATTGAAGGGTTGATAATGGTTGGAATAGAAACATAGAAACAGAGAAAACCTACAGCACAAGGCAGGCCCTTCGGTCCACAGATTTGTGCTGAACATGTCACACCTTAGAAATTACTAGTCTTGCCTATAGCCCTCTATTGTACTGAGCTCTATGTACCTATCCAAAAGTGTATCTTAAAAGACCCTACCGTATCCGGCTCCACCACAGTTGCCGGCAGCCCATTCCACGCACTCACCTCTCTCTGAGTAAAATACTTACCCCTGACGTATCTTCTGTACCTACACCCCAGCACCCTACACCTGTGTCCTCTTGTGGCAACCATTTCAGCCTTGGGATAAAAGCCTCTGACGATCTACACGAGGAAGTATGTAAGAGCCGTAGTCTGACCACTCTAAGCCATCGTTCACCTGTTCCATGATAACTGCACCTTCGTCTGAGAAATTAATGAATTGCAACGGAATAAAGGATATACAGAAGGATGAGAGAGGAGCTTTCCCAGGTGTATTGAAAGGGGATTTTGGCGGGGATATTGACCCGCATATAGTAGGTCGAGAATGGGCTCTTGTGTGATATTTCATCGAGTAGAAGGAGTCGAAGGCTAAAGATATATCCATAAGTGCGAAGATGGTCTCCGACGTGCTTTCTTTTGCTTCCCGGAGCATCCTGAAAAAAAGACAGCACAGAGCGTTGTTGAGGCAACACGGTTTTGTTTCACGCCGGTACTGATGGGGGAAAAGATCAGGCAGGCGCCATCTTGTTTTATCTGACCGTTTTGGACTTCATGGAGCCGCTGCAGGATGATGAGGAATTTCTAGGGACAGTCAAGCTTCGACTGAATCTTCCAGAGACCACAAGGCTGACTTTTTGAAAACACTTGGTCGGGTCAATGAACGCTGCGTACAGTCCCATATTACGGTCACACTTCTGTATATGATGCAGAGCAACGATCATGTCGTATGTGCGTCTGGTGGCTTTGAATCCGCATCGACTCTCTGTCAGGTTCCCTTCCGCATTGTTTGGGCTGATTCTGTCCAGCTGAATTCTTTCGAGGATCTCCCGGCGGTGGAATGCTGGGTAATGCCTCCATAGTTTCAGCAATCCGATTTTGCCCCTTTGTTGTTGTACAGAGTGACAATTACAGTGTCGCGAAGATCATTTGTGACTGAAGCCTTCTCCCAACAGAGTGTGAGCAGGTTTGTGAGTTCACTCAGGAGAATGCCTCCGTCCATTTTGTGCATATTCTCTGAGATCCCATCAATCCTACAGGGACACGGGTGAACAGACTGGTGTTAGATGACATTGGAAGTCGGCGTCTCAATCGGACATGTTGGCGGCTCAGACTAATTGGTCGCCTGTCTGTTGACCTGAGGCAACAACAGCATTCGGCTGCCCTTTGAGTAACAAAGCATACTTCTTCAGGTATAACACTGTTTTTTTCCGCATGGAAATTGTCCATTAAAAAAGTGGTCGATATAAAGCTTTCTTCACCACAACCTGGCTGGTTCGCCACGGCAAATCATCTTATTCAAGTGGCAATAAGCTGTGAAAAAGATCACAGAAGTTGACATATCTCAAAATTGTGTTCTGGAATGTACGCACCAATGGACGACTCGGCAGTACATGCAGAGCGCTTAGTGCATGAGAACTGCTTCGACTGAGCAATGATATCGCTGGTATAGGCGAAGCACAATTTGCAGTTCAAGAATCTTCGACAAAGCATGCTGCAGGCTATGGCCAGGCAGAAGTACAACGAGAATAGATTCTCAGCGGTGGCCTTCATGATTAAAGTCACCATCGTCAATAAGCTTCAAAGCCCACTGGTCGAATACTCTGATCAACTTGTGTCTCTGCGACTGCCCTGCAACAACAAGTCTGTCACCCTTGCAAGTGTTCCCCCCTCCACGCTGCAGGAGGACCCTTGTCTCAAAGACCGCTTCTTTGTGGAGCTGAAGTCCCTCCCGTTTCAAACACATAAGGTCAGCAAATTCATCGTCCTCAGCGACTTCAAGCCAGGAAGAGTAGCGATGTCGAGAT
Organism: Hypanus sabinus; assembly: GCF_030144855.1. Lineage (NCBI taxonomy): Eukaryota > Metazoa > Chordata > Chondrichthyes > Myliobatiformes > Dasyatidae > Hypanus > Hypanus sabinus. Next base: position 151,076,003 of record NC_082710.1, on the reverse strand, counting down.
ATGAATATATTTACAATGGTGTAAATTACTTAAACACATAATTGCCTGCATTTTTGCGGGAAAATTAACACATGGCCATTGACTTATCCTTTGGCTGAAACACGCAAATGTCTCATAGTCACCATTTTGCAAACCGTATCTCTTAGTCAGCGGGCGGTTAACTTCAACTTACAACTTGCAATATAGAATAAGAACTGAAGACCAGTTCTTGCTTGAGTTAATATCTGCTATAGTGACAGAATTCTGGAATACTCCCGAATAATCCCTCGTCTTCGCAGCTAGACCGAACTCTGTATCAGGGAGGCCAACAGTAAAGAAGAACCAGTTATGTAGGGCAGGGAAAATACCCTTCACTTCGAATGTCTTCCCGAATTACTATACCGTCCACTCCTCATGTGTGTATATATATTGCCCGGTGGCAATAAAAAAACATTCCAAAAATTTAATCACATTCTTTTCTTAGATACTTTTGTCCTCTCAAACTCGCCAGTCTTTAAAATGCAGCTCTGTCGTACATGCCTTTGTTTCCTCCTTCCCTGCAGACCCCTGAAGTTCAGATATCCTTAATTTCGCTTTTTCTGTATTTAATAGCTAACATCCATGCCAGTTCGGATGCTCTCCAAGGGAAATTTAAAGAAAATTATTGAGGTCAGCGGTGACATGCCGTAATACCCAATCACTTCCACACTTCCAACATATATATGAGTTCTCTCTCTCTCTCTCTCTCTCTCTCTCTCTCTCTCTCTCTCTCTCTCTCTCTCTCTCTCTCTCTCTCTCTCTCTCTCTCTCTCTCTCTCTCTCTCTCTCTCCCCCCACCCTCTGTACACACACACATACACACAAATTACTATTTTGGTGCACATACATCCTTGGCTTCCTATCACATCGGCAGAGGGTGTAAAAGTGGGTCCCTCACCTCTACCACTCGGATCCTCGACACAGAAACCCTCACTGCTGTACCTTATGCCCCCCCTTTATTCTCTGTACGCCCATGACTGTGGCACCACTCACAGCTACCATCTGCTAATTAAACTTGCAAATGATACTACATTTTAATTGGCCTTATCTTAAATAATAACGAGGTAGCCTACAGAGCAAAAGTCATTTTTCGGATACAATGGCGGATGGAAATAAAATCCTCTCCCTCAGTGTCGCAAAAACAAAGGAGCAGGTTGTGAACTATGGGAGAAACGGAGACAGACTAACGCTTATTGATAGCAATGGATCTGGGGTTGAGAGGGTGAATAACTTTAAGTTCCTCGGTATACAGATCGCCAAGGACCTCACGTGGTCTGTACATACCGGCTGTGTGGTGAAAAGACGCACAGCTGTGCCTTTCTTCATCTCAGACCGTTGTAGACGTTTTGTATGAGTCCCCAAATCTTAAGGACTTTCTAAAGGGGCACAATTGAGAGCACCCTGACTGGCTGCATCATTGCCTAGTTGGGGAACTAATGTTCCATCCATCGCAGGACTCTGTAGAGAGTGGTGCAAAAATTCTAGCCCATCTGTATATATGAACTCCCAACTATGCAAGACATTGACAGAGACAAGCGTACGAAGGACCCGCAGGATTATTGGGGACTCGTGCCATCCCAAACACAAACTGTTCCAGCTGCTACTTCCGGGAAATGGTACAGCAACATAATCGGGAGGAACCACAGTCTCCAGGACAGCTTCTTCCACCCGTCCATCAGACTCATTAACTCCTGTTGATACAATTGATTCTATGCTATATTGCCTGTCCTGTTGTGCATACTATTTATTATCAATTACAATAATTTGCACGTTTCAAATACACACGGAGAGTAACGTAAAGATTTTCTTAGTAAATTCACCGGCTTTATATTGACGATGTTCTCTGTCGTTTCAAAGCCTTGTCTTCTGTTATCTCTATTATTTTAGTTTTCCATCCTTGCAGCTGAGACACATTGATTAATACAATTGTCAGGGTACATAAATTAGAACAGCATGTGATTCTTTTCTCAGTTACGGATGTGCTTGTACATTTGTCATTTGTTCCACAAATGCTCCAAATGCCTCGCTAACTCAATATTTCATTTGCCTTACCAGCATGTGTTTTAATAAATTTAGTGTGTTTAGTCCATTGGTGGGTTCTCTCCGTTTGCATCCGTCGCAGCGTGTATCCCAATCTGTAGTCACGTGGAATTGGGGGCAACTCAGTTATAACATAACTTCACAGATATTCATCTTGTTACGTACCCCGTAACTGGGTGTCAGACCAGCAAAGATAGAAGTGTCCATTGGAGTCTGGTGGTACTAATGCACAAAATACACAATACAATATCAAAAATGCAAATATACATATAAAGCAAGTTAGCAATACTAAGCCTAAAAGTGTAGGAATAATAATAAGCAATAATAAACAAGCTCTATCGATGTCTAGGGGTAAATGATTTGTCATAGGAAAGTATAAAGTCCAGTTCATAAATGCTGAAGTAGTAATGGTTGTTGTGTTGAAATCGTTGAGAGAGAGAGAGAGAGAGAGAGAGAGAGAGAGAGAGAGGTAACAGCTACTGCAGCCAGACCTTCCTTTGCTTTCTTAATCCGTCGTATTGTTGTGGTCATTCAGTTATGACCCCCTCTGGTCTTCAGCAAGACCGTACTTCTGTGGTGGATTCGTCACTCTGTCATGAGTGGACACACACACACACACAAGTCCCCACCGGCCCTGCTGTAACATTGTGAGCTTTACTGACCGATCTCCTGGTTCGGTCTTCGAAGCCCCCACCTTTTTTGTGGGTTCCAACACTCAATCAGTGTCCGCTGGTGTATCTGAAGGGTGTCTCCCAGACCTTTATTTTATCCCTCGTAACGAGGTCTTAGCTATCCATCAACTCTGAATGACTGTGTCCATCAAATCAGGCCACTCTTGCTATCTCCTGAGGAATGTTAACGAGCAACGTACAGTCCTTGGAGTAGAAAATAATCCAGGAAGAGTCATAATACTGTTAATCAACAGTCTCTCTCCCCCTCTTATCTGTAGCAAATGTTCTTGCCTGGGCTTTATCTCTCTCTCACGAGCAGCATAACAACAGCAATAGTTCGTAGTTCTCAGGAGGGGGGTTGGGAATGGTTAACTCTGCACCCCATTGTCCCTCAGGTTTGTGCATAACTCATAACAATCTGCATAGGTGTATTTGATCATGAAGATCTCCTTCATTACTGGTTCTCCTGATGGCTGAGGTAAAGTCTATCCCCCAAAGGCCAGATATAATGTCACGTTCCCTATGCTGACATTGTGACTTCCCAAATGGCATTGTTTCATCGTTATAACTTCTGACTACTGCTGCTATATAGAATATCAGTCCCACGAACGCATATTGTAAAATTTCCTGATTATTACAGGAGAATGGAGAATAAGGGACTCTCATAAGTACTGAAACCATGTTTTGTAAGATTCTGCTTTGTCATTCATTTCTTTTGGATAAAACCAGTGATCTCTCCCTTGATGGCATCTCAATAGATCCATCCTTTTCCCAGTACCATTCATAACAATAACATGTGGTGATGGTTTACATACGGATACCCATGTATGCTCATGGTAGTTACAAACACTCTGGGCACTTTGCAAAGAACTGGCTGAATTATTTCTATATCATGGAATGTGGAATAATATTCCATATATAATCATTCTTTTACCATGATCACAGGTACCTATTAATCAGTTGGTAACTATTAGACATCTAATATGACACAATGGCAACTTCTTCCCGATTGATTCTTTTAGATGCTCACCTGAGGCTCAATTCTGTTCTCTATGTAAATCGGGTTGTAATAAAAGAATGCAAATCATGGTAAACAACGATTTAGCATATATACCATGCATTTCGGTTTTGTGAATTCCATTAGACATGAGGTCTATGCAATCAATAATCAAATTTATTGCATCTTGAAGAGGCTTCAGAAGTTAACTGGGATGAAGCTCGAGAAATTAATTAGATTGTACCTGATCTTGATCATTTTCACCAGTAATATTCCTTATTTTCTGCTGGAAGGACTGTAGCTGGTTTTCTAATTCTGTGATATCTAAAGTGTTGATCGTTTCTACCGCTGATGCATAACCTGCTCCGAATATTTCCAATAGTTGCCGTTTCTTTCTATTTTTGACGGGCTTAAGCTCACTCCAGTTTAGATTTCTCCCAAGAGGGTGAGTAAATAAACGTTTCGTTGTAGATGAGGTCCATTCAGGCACTGTAATTTCAGTTAGATTACAAATTATTTGCATATGTGGGTAACCTCGTTCCAAAGTCACAAATTCTCCTGTATCTTATAACACTAATCTTACCCTGATTTTATTACGTAGTGTCTCGCTATATATAGGTTCTGTAGCACTTTCCATCACTTGTGGCTGTGTTACAGTGATTTTTCTAATAGTTTCGAAGACATGGCAAGGGCCTGGACCCTGACGAAAACTATTCTCCTTGCTTTTAGTGCCTTCTCTATTCTACTTCAGTTGTGTTCCACAATCACCGGGGGGGGGGGGGGGGGCAGAATAAGCGCCACAATCCCACTGGAGGGAAAAATTAGTCTTTGCATCTTCCTTTCTCACGCTGTACTCATTCATTTTCTTCAGTATTCATGCCTCAGTAAGTGGACGCTCAGAAGGTTCAAATATTTCCCATGACTTTTTAGAATAATCACTGCTGTGACACACCAGTGTCCTCAACATGTTTTAGGTCTTTAGTCCTAAATTGTCCGATGAAATGCTGTTCCAAGCACTATATGGAACACCATCTATAAATTGGATGTAAATGAACTGGATGTTCACATCTCCTCTCGTAACATTTGGCTAGTGAGTCTACTGGCTCCCCTCTGTTAACACCCATAGCAGTCGATATTGTGTTCTTTAATACCTCTTTTGTGTCCACCAAGTCGCTGTATATCTAGTAAAACTGGGCGTATATTTGGATTTAAACACATTATAATAAATTTCCTTTCCTCACAGTCATCTCGAATATGTATAGTATTACTCTCTGTTGATTAATTGTTTGGAAAAGCCCTCGAGGATCGTCTCCGAGCACACGTCGCATATATCCTCAGCAATATCTCTAAGTTGCTGTACCACAAACGTAATATTCTGATTCTGATGTTCTCCCCCGGCTCCACCGCCCCCCCCCCCCCCCCACTGACCAATTGTTCAGACAGCAGCATCGGCTCCAATTGTTTTCTTGGAATTCCAATTCCTCGGGAAATGGTGCTTCCTGATTATCATAAACATATTTAGTAGCTTCATTTGCAAAATCATGCCAATCAATATCTCCATATTCACCTTCTTCCCCTTTTACAGATTCAAAAGCGCCTATAGTCCTCGCTGTGCAGCAAGTTGATCCTGCAGCTTTTGTTGCTACTTTAAACACCTTGCATCGTGGGTAGTGCTACTCTTCCTTTCCTGTGCTGATTTTTGAATCACATGCATAGTCTTTAAAGCCACCCGACAAGGAAGGGGAAAGAATCTTGGTGCTGACAGTATGATAAGGACAGGTCAAATCAGGCGGTGGGATATAACAACTTCAATCGGGAAGTGTACCCAGGAGTTACTGTGTGGAAACCGAATAAAACCGTTAGGCAATAAGACACAGGAGCATAACTACGCCATTTGGCCCATCGAATCTGCTCCGCCATTAGGTCATGGCTAATTCTTCAATATGCTCCCCAGCTCCACTCCCCATCTTTTTCCTTGTAATATTTGATGCCGTTTCTTATCGAGATCCGATTGAGCTCTGCCTTAAATATACCCAACGATTGGAACTTCACAGCTGCGTGTGGTAGTAAATTCCACATATTCAACGCACTCTGACTGAAGAAACTCTCCGTACCTCCTGTTTTTTTAAACTGAGGCAACTCTAACCCGAGGCTGTACACACTTGTCCTACAGTATCCCACCATGGGAGATATCCTTTCTACGTCTACTCTGTATAGACCTTTCAACTTTTGAAAGGTTCCAATAAGACGATCACCTATCCTTCTCAATTCCAGACAGTACAGACACAGAGACATCGTGTTCCTCGAATGATAATCCTTTTAATTCCGAAATCATCCTTGTGAAGCTTCTCTGACCCCTCTCGAATGTCAGCACATCTGTACTTAGGGGAGGAGCCCAGAGCTGTTCGCAATACTCACTAGTGCCTTTGAAGCCTCAGCATCACATCCTTCCTGTTGATTTTTAGATCTCCTGAAATGAATGCTAACATTGCATTTCCATTCTTCACCGCCGATTATAACTGCAAGTTAAGCTTTAGCTTGTACTACACAAGGAATGCAAGTCCCTTTGCATCTCAAATTTTCGGATTTTTCCCCTTTTAGAAAATAGCCTGCACATTTCTTTCTACTCTCAAAGTGAATGACTATGCATTTCCCAAAATTGTATTTCATTTGCCGCTCTCTTGCCCATTCCCTTAATCTGTGTAAGTCGCTTTGCTGCCTACCTGTATCTTCAACACCAGCTGACACTCTATTAATCTCCGTCTCAACTGAAAACCTGGCATCCAAGCCATCTCGTCCATTGCCATTGATACACAACATCCCAACATCGTCCCCTGCGGAACACCACTTGTCACTGGCAGCCAAAAGAAAAAGATCCTTTCATTCCCACTCACTGCCTCCTACAAATCCGTCAATGGTCTAAACATGCCAGTAACTTTTCTGTAATGCCATTGGTTCTTAACTTAATAAGCAGCCTCACGTGTGGCACCTTGACAAAGGCCTTCTGAAAGTTCAAACATCCACGGTATTCCCTTTTTCTCTTCCTCTTGTAATGTTCTCAAATAATTCCCACATCCCTGTCAGGCAACATTTTCCCTTAAGGAAATAATGCTGACTTTATCCTGCCTTGTCTTCTGTCACTGACTATTCCAAAACCTGAGCCATGAGAATTGACTTCAATATCTTCCCAACGACGGAGGTCACACTAACTAGTCGATAGTTTCCTTTTTTACCGCCTTCCACCTTTCTTAAAGATTGGCGTGGCATTTTCAGTCTTCCAGTTCCCTGGCACATGGCGCAGTCCAAAGATTTTTGAACGGTCGTTATTAAAGCTTCCATAATCCCTACTGCCATCTCGTTAGAATCCTGGGTACCAGTTCATCTGGCCCATGTGACCTATGAATCCTTCAGCTTTTTAAGCACTTTCTCCTTCACAACTGGCACATTGTCTACGACAGTGACGACTGACGCATAATGGCAATTTAATTCAACTGCTGTCTCATTGGTGCCCGTTATTATTTCTTCTGCTTCATATTCTACCGGTCCTCTATCCACTCACATTTCTCTGTACTGAATATGTGGCTCTCAGGCCCACCCGTTCATCTAGGGCAGGCATGGGCAAACCACGGCCCGGGGGCCATATGCGGCCCGTTAAGCTTTTTAATCCGGCCCGCAGAACTTGATGAAATTATATTAATAAACCTTGTTAACGTTTTTTCCCCGCAATAGATGACGCACTCTATATACATTGACCTTTGTTGAGGTGCAGTGTATTACTCCACATTTGTGCTTTACTCTTTGTTCGGCTCGACTTATTTGTGTGAACAGGCGTTCAGCGTCATGAACATCAACAAAGCCAGCCACAGATCCATGTTAACTGACCAACACCTCAGATCCATCCTGAGAATCGCCACAACAAAACTAAATCCAGACACTGATGCGCTGGCTAAAAAGGGAGACCGACAACACTGTTCCACCGAAATTAAAAATATGTTTCTTCGTTGTGTTATGTAAAAAATGCATTTGAAAATATTTTTTCAATAAGCCTTACATGTTACATGTCATTTCTGTTAAGTGATGGACATGAGTAGTGCGCAGGTGCACGTACGTTCTCAAAATAAAAAAATGCGCTCCAGATCAAATAATGCGCTACGCATACTGGCGCGCTGTCTCTGTTCTGTACTTGTGCTGGTCGTTGTTGTGTTTTGGCCCAGGGGACAATTGAATAAGAAGGAGCAGGACAAGTAGACCTGCATCTCCTACCGTTTTTGAGATAAAGGCAGTCAGGAGGAGAGTAATGATGATATTATCTTGAAGGGTAACAGAATTTTCAGTGCTTTACAATAATAACTGTTACTATTAAAAAAAGCTGTATTTTATTCATTTAATTTTCAGTGTTTTAAAAGTCATTTCAATAAATAGCTAAATACCATGGGACTTCAAAGACAGATATTTTGTTGTAATGCATTTGTTCGTTTTCAATTGAAATTAAAACACATGTTTTCTACATATCCCATGATATTTTATTTTCTCTTATGAGGTGTATTACCAAAACACTCCGTCCATCTGCTCCTGGTCAGGCCCCCCTGTCAAATTTTAGAACCCTTTGTGGCCCACAAGTCAAAACGTTTGCCCACCCCTGATCTAGGGTATCCTTGATATATCTTGCTGTTTATACACAACCTCAGTGCACCAGATAATCACGCTACCTATGTTGGTCAGCGTAGTAAGAGTACTATTACCGAGGTCAAATGGTTTTTTGAATGATATCCTTTCCCATGTATGGTCCTGATAAGATATTCCGTGAAATTATACACGTGGACTCTGCGTTGGCTAACAAGAGTCTGTCGCTCTCTGAGATATTGAGCAGGCATTAACCCTGGTTTCGTATGAGGTAGTAGCTATTCGAATGGCTGACCTGAAAAATAGGAAAGCATTTGATTGCCTGCTCGCAGAGAAAGTTGCTGCTTGTGCTGTTTTTGGTCAAGAATGATGCAACTATATTTTCTATGAGTCGGGGAACATCATTCATTTGGCTGATCACATAAAAAAATCACTGAATAACATTATGATAGTAGAGAACCAATCCCATAACTATTCCACTCAGGGCGAGGTCGGTGGCCTTTTGGGCACTGGGAGGCTGGTGGATTCGGAACAAGATGGCAGCGGGAGAGTACATGAGGATTTCCACCAGGAAGACATTCTGAGTTATTGGGTGAAGAGAGAGGCCAGACTGCCCAGGCGCGTGACGTCAGCCAAATAACCGCGAACAGTTTGAAAGGAAGTCTGCCATATACAGCGGGCAGCAATGGAAGCGGGCAGCGGACTGAAAGGGTTTTGGCTCCACGGGATTCGATGATAACGGGACGAGGCGAGGCAGTTGCTGATTGCAAAAGGAGGTAGTATGTATGTGAGGCCAGTTTTCTGTGGTCGCTGTCAGATGAAGGAGGTCCTGGACTCTCCCGGCGTCCCGGACCGCCACATCTTCACCCGGTGCATCGAGATGCAATTCCTAAGGGACCATGTTAGGAAACTGGAGCTGCAGCTCGATGACCTTCGTCTGGTCAGGGAGAGTGAGCAGGTGATAGGAGTTACAGACAGGTAGTCACTCCAGGCCCACGGGGGACAGAAAAATGGGTCACAGTCAGGAGAGGGAAGGTGAAGAGTCAGGTACTAGAGGGTACCCCTGTGGCTGTACACCTTGACAATAAGTACTCCTGTTTGAGTACTGTTGGGGGTGGAGCCTACCTGGGGGAAGCGACAGTGGCCGTGCCTCTGGCACAGAGTCTTGCCCTGTGGCTGAGAAGGGTCGGGAAAGGAAGAGGAAGGGAGTAGTGATAGGGGTGGTAGATTGTCTCCCAGGTGCCAGGGTCCTGAATGTTTCTGATCGCGTCCAAGATATCCTGCGGTGGGTGGGAGAGCAGCCAGAGGTCGTTGTACATATTGGTACCAATGATATAGGTAGGAAAAGGGAAGAGGTCCTGAAAGAAGACTAAAGAGAGTTAGGAAGGAAGTTGAACAACAGGACCTCAAAGGTAGCAATCTTGCGGGTACTGCCCGTGCAACGCGTCAGTGAGAATAGGAATAGAATGAGGTGGAGGATAAATGCGTGACTGAGGGACTGGAGCACGGGGCAGGGATTCCGATTTCTTGATCATTGGGACCTCTTTTGGGGCGGGTGTGACCTGTACAAAAAGGACGGGTTGCACTTGAATCCAATCGGGACCAATATCCTGGCGGGCACATTTGATTGATAGAGCTGTTGGAGAGAGTTTAACCTAGTTTGACAGGGTGGTGGGAATCAGAATTTGAGTGCAGGGATTTAGCTAGAAAGACAAGGGCATGATGCTAAGAGTTCTGAGTTGATGAGAAAGGGAAATCAGGGGACTGTACATAATTGTAGACAGTTAAAGGGGTTGAAATGTGTCTATTTCAATGCTAGGGGTATTAGGAACAAGGAGGATGAACTTTGAGCATGGCGTAGTACGTGGAACTACGATGTTGTGGCCGTTACTGAAACTTGATTGGAGGAAGTGCAGGATTGGATGATTCAGGTCCACGGATTCAGTGTTTTAAAAGGAACAGGATGGGAGGTAGAAAAGGGGGGAGTGGCATTGCTGGTCAGGGATAGTATCACGGCTATGGAAAGGGAGGACGCTGCAGAAGGAGTGTCCAAGGAGTCAGACTGGGTGAAAGTCAGAAATAGGAAGGGATCAATCACTGTGCTGGGAGTACTCTATGGGCCCCCAAATAGCCCTTGCGACACCAAGGAGCAGATAAGCAGGCAGATTTTACAATGGTGCAGGAAATACAGGGTAGCAGTTATCTGTGACTTCAACTTCTCTCATATTGACTGGCACCTCCTGAGTGCAAGGGCGATAGATGGGGTTGAATTTGTGAGGTGTGTTCAAGAACGATTCCTGATACAGTATGTGGACCGGCCGACGAGAGGAGGGGCAATGTTGGATATAGTTCTGGGTAATAAACATGGTCAGGTGACAGACCTCTTGGTGACAGACCTCTTGGTGGGGGAGTATTTTGGTGAGAGTGGACTCCCTTAACTCCCTTAACTTCAGCATGGCTATGGAAAGGGATAAAATCAGACGAAATGGTAAAGTGCTTAACTGGGGAAATGCTGGCTTTGAATGGATGAGGCAGGGACTAGCCAGAGTAAATTGGAAACAGATGTTCATAGGGGAAAGCACAGAAGTAATGTGGAAGAAGTTTAGAGACCACTTGAGCTGGGTTCAGGATGGGGTTGTCTCACTTAGGCAAGGAAAAAATGGTAGGAATAGGGGACCATGGTTAATGAATCATGTGAGGCAACTCGTCAAGAGGAAAAGGGAAGCATATGTTAGATATAAGAAGCAGGAAGTAGGAGGCACATGAGAAATACAGGGTAGCCAGGAAGAAGCTATAGAAATGACCTAGTAGAGTTCTAACGAGGCATGAGAAGGCCTTGGCAGGTAGGATTAAGGAGAACCCCAAGGCGTTCTATGCGTATGTGAAGAATAGGAGGGTGACGAGAACGAAGATGGGACCGCTAAAGGATAAGGAGGGCAACATGTGCCTGGAGGCAGAGAAGATTGGGAAGGTCCTAAATGAATACTTTGCTTCAGTATTCACAAGTGAAAAGGATCCTGATCAGAATGAGGTCGAAGTAGAGCGGGCCTCTGTGCTGGACAATGTGGAGATTAAGGAAGAAGTGCTGGATATTCTTAAAAACATTAAAATTGATAAATCCCCGGGGCCAGATATGATACACCCCAGGTTGTTGTGGGAATTCAGATAAAAGATCGTTGGAGCATTAGCTATGATCTTTGAATCCTCTCTTGGCTGCAGGGGAAGTGTCAGAGGACTGGAGAATGGCATATGTATGTCAAATCTATATGTCCCTCAAGGTCGCTGCACAGGTTGATAGGGTGGTTAAGAAGGCCTATATGATGCTAGGCTTCATTAACAGGGGGATTCAGTTCAAGAGTAGAAAGGTCACGTTGCAGCTCTAGAAATCTCTGGTGAGACCGCACTTAGAGTATTGTGTTCAATTCTGGTCACCTGATTATAGGAAAGATGTGGAAGCTATGAAGAGGGTGCAGATTAGATATACCAGGAGGTTGCCTGGTTTGGAGAACAAGTCATATGAAGCAAGGTTAGCAAAGCTGGGACTTTTCTCTTTGGAGCGTAGAAGAATGAGAATGGACTTGATAGAGGTCTACAAGATTATGAGAGGCATAGATAGAGTGTTTTAATCAGTACCTGTTTCCCAGGGCACCAATAGCAAACACCAGAAGGTATATGTATAAAATTAAAGGAGGGAAGTTTAGGGGAGACATCCGGGGTAGGTTTTGTTTTAAACAGAGGTTTGTGAGTGCCTGGAATAACTTACTAGCGATGGTGGTGGAAGCTAAAATATTAGGGGTATTTAAGAGCCTTGCGGACAGGCACATGGATGAAAGAAAAATAAAGGGTTGTGGGGTAATGTCGGTTTAGTACATTTTTTAAGGATTATATGGGTCGGCACAACATGGAGGGCTGAAAAGCCTGTACTGTGCTGTAGTGTTCTATGGTTCTATAATATACTGGGATGTAACTATTGGACTTGAAATATTGGGTATTATATATGTCTTGAGTATAGCGTGTAATAGAACATCTGCTGCGATTTTTCTAGACCGAAGGCTTGCTTGTCACGATGTTAAAATATTGAGGGATGATATATCCTCTTGGGCAAAATTTATACTGTTCGAAAGGTGCTTCCAGCCTGCTGATTAGTTCGCTTAAAGTTTGTGTTGCACTTTTCTAAGTGTTTGGCTTTGGGGTGCAATGAGGCCCATTTCCGGTACCGGGCACCCTGGGTGTACACAGGATGGCACGTGCGGAGGGATCACTTTCTTAATTTATTGTTTATTTGCCTCTCGAGCTGAATTTGAGATCAGTTCTGAAGGACCACTGAGAAAAAAAAAGTTGTAGACTTTGACGAACACTCTCTCCCGCGGTTTGTTTATTCAAGTTCGCAGCACCCTTACTTATGGGTTTTATAAATCGGGTAGGGAGGGGGCGAGGGTGTTAGTTGCGTATCTGCTCACTTTAAAGGCAAGTGAATGTATTGTGCAGTGGTTTTGGATCGTGCTGTCTAGAAGAAAATACAATCTGCAATCAGTTGGTCTGATGACTCAAGGACGGGAGAAGCAGGGAAATTGTCTTTGTTTGCACTAAATAGTGGGGCTGACTTTACAAAAGGAACTCGAAGAAGCAAGCAATAACGGTAATGACAATCGTAATCGGTACTTCAAAATGCAAAGTGGTTGGGAAAATTAGGTTGGTGTCAGTTGCAGGAGAGGAAATTTGATGAATGCTAAGAATGTATAAGACTCTAGTCAGGCTGCACTTGGATTATTTTCAACATTTTCGGGCCAAACTTTGGAGAGGGTGTGTTGTCATTCAACAGCGTCCAGAGAAGGTTCACGAAGATGATTCTGGAATATGAAATTAACATCTGGGGATCGTTTAGCAGCTTTGGGCCCGTACTCACTGGAATTTAGAAGCATGCGTGGGGATCTTACTGAAACCTACAGAAAGTTGGAAGTACTTTCAACATTGCATTGAGGCGTGGATGTATGGAGGGTCATTAATGTGGTAGGGGTATACAGAACTACAGGGCACAACCTCAAAATGGAGGGAAGGCCATTTAAAACAGAGATGTGGAGGGTTTTCCTTAGCCAGTGAGTTAATCGTTTCCAAACCTACTACCACATGAGACACCATAACCAACATATTATTCTCAGCAACCTCCATTCTAATCAATGGGAGCCAATGGATAGAGATTGCATAGCGCCACTTTTTACTTCTGATGAGGTTTGCTCCCTCCGTGTTTTCTTTGTCCATTAACCCCTCCCCACTAATCTGCCTTATGGCACACCTCACTGCAAGCAACAGAAAGACAGCACGTGCCTAATTACATCCTTTCTTACCTCTAATCGGTGTCCCACTGAGTCTTTTCAAATGAAGTAATACTCACGGGGGAATTTGTCAGGGTAGTCTATTACATCCATTGCTTCCTTTGCAGTCTGCTGTGCGTTACTCAGACCTGCCATAAACAGGGAGCCCACTTTGCCGAACAACGCCATTTCATCTGCAAATAAATGGAATTTCTCAAGGACCACTACTTTAATTCCCGCACACATTGACGTTGTGACATTTCAGACCATGATATCGACTGTGGCCACAATGGGCCCTCTGTCATGCTGGATGCGTAGCACTTCACGTTCCATCTATGTGACCTCCAACCCTATAGTGTGAACATCGATTTCTCTTGTTTTTGTTGGGTCAATGCCTAGATCTTCCTTTAACGTGGTGTTAAATATTTGGACAATCTTATCAGTATGTTCTGCTTCTTCATCAGCATTGCGCAGAGTCTCTAAATCTGTGTTATTACTGTAAACGTCCAATTATGAAGCAGTTGAAATAGTTTGCGTCATAGCTTTGGTAGGTTACAAGTTCATTATTTTCTTGCATAACATTGTAGTGGTCTTTAGTTCGGTTTCATTCCAGTTGTTGTGTAACTTAGTAGTTTATATATTTTAACGTGTCTATGGGAATTTTTTTAATATCACTATACGTTGATCTGCGTTTCGCTCTGCATTTACTTGCATTGAGGGAAATTGTGCTATATACCGTTGTTAACATTTCTTCCTGTGTGTTGTCATATAAGTCTCCATTTCTGTTGCTCCATAATATACACGCATTATGAATGCGTTTACTTCTAATGACCATTTCATGTGCTTCCTTTTTTTCTTTTAACTGCTTGAATAGTCTCAGTTATAAGTACGGATCCCCTGAGAAACACTTACAGCAGTGCAGCTTGTGATATTGATGAAAGTTCTTTAAACGCTGGAAGCATCTTTTTCGAGTTTCCAAGTGCCTGCCTTCCCAGGGTTCAGTACACCACAGTTGTTGTTGTTGTTCTTGTTGTTGTTATTATTATTAATGTTATTGTTGCTACTAACTGATTTAAGAGTTGGATTTCACAATTTGACAGGATCTCTAATATCTTAGAAGTTGTAGCAGATGAATTGACCAAAACATTGTTGTAGATTCCTACCACCCATCCCACAAACTCTCTGAGCAGCTACTTTCAGGAAGGGGACCCTGAAGCATTAGGCAGCGGACAGCCAGATTGGTTGCAGCTCCTTCCCTCGGTCTGTCAGATTAATGAATACCCTGCCAACATTGAGATATCGTCTCTAGGACAGCAAGCTGCTATGAAAGCGTTTACTATTTGCTGATTACCTGTGCTGTGTTTTACTACATGCAGATCGAAATATAATTTATTAGTTATATATCGTATAATATTTTTCTTTAAATGCTATATGTGATATACCTTGTGCACCACCGTCCAGAGGAAAGTTGTTTTATTTGCCTGTACAGGTGTACAGTGAGATGAAAAATACTTGAACTTGAACATAACCTAAAACAAGAAGGACTGAAAGGTCGTCATAGAGTAACAAATTCGGGTTAGAGTCAGATAATACTTGATGAAATATCCGCTCTGAAGATTGTACGAACCTACAACGAAGTTGTCACCAGTCTGCCTTTAAATGTTCAATATTTTGTAGATTATGTTGAAATCTTGAAACGATGCACTAAGTTGAAATGCTTAATGCTTTTCTGCCTCCCCTTAAAATGATATGATGAATCCGTTAATATGGGATCATATAAGACAGAACCGTCATCATCTACAGTTGCATGGGTAGGTGCTAAAATATGGAATTTGGTGGCTAGTCATTGAGAAACTGATGCTGAAGGCATAAGTAAGCTGCTCTGCTGGAAAAGCTAGTATTCACTGGATTACAGAAATGAACAAGATATGAGCTAAACAATCCAAACTAAGTTTATTATTATTTGAAATCTTGAAATTCATTTTCTTACAGATTCGTACTAGAACAAAGGCACGCAATATAATCAGTGGAAAAACTACATACAAATAAACAATCAAATAAAATAAGGTACAAAACAGAAAAAGACGATTTGTGCAAACAGAAAATAATAATAGCATATTTGCAATGCATTGAAAATAAAAAAATAAATATTTCATAAATAAATGAACATGACAAAATAAAAAGGGGATAGATTGATAAGCGGATGATTAAGTAAATAAATGAATGGATAGATAAACAAATAAGCAAACAAACTCTGTAGAACACTTAACACTGAGGCCTGAGATTGTGGAAAAACATCAGAAGTGAGTTTGTTTAGACTGATGGTTGAATGCAAATAACTTCCTCAAGTTGGTGTTGAGGGGGGGTTAATTGATAACGCATGTACAAATGGACGGTACAGGCTTGTTGCCCGGACCATCCTGATAAAGTGCTGTTTACCTAATTATATATTAAAAATTAGACATTCAAAATCGCACCATTGCATATTTTCTAACAATTGCATTACATTTAGCTTTGCATAACATTCTTCCTGTGCAAAATGGTAGTGTTGTATTTTCTTTATTTTGTTCCATTCGTTTTCAATCTAAATAGCTTTTCTGCACAGTAACATTTCTAAGCATCTGCGTACTTTTATTTCGACCAAATAGGTAAAGAAGCCCCAATTAGTATGTATTGAATCGTATACAACATTCTTATTAGCGACTTGGAAAACCTCAAGATTGCGGAGAATTGAAGCATTTATTTGATATAACATCGCAAATATAAATACATCCAAAGATATTTTTTTAATTCGTGTGTCATTAATTAATCAAATCAAATCTGAAAGCATGTTCTGCACACGGATTCGTAAGTCCATTGGTTGAAGTAAATAATATTAGTGCCTTCCGTTTTATTGAATGATTGCAGAACTTCTATTATTGTAGAGCGTTGATGCCGCTCTGGGGATTTCTAGTCGGTATAAATATGACTCAACATGAAAGAAGGGCACCTACATATCTTCTAAACTCTTGGAAAACGTAGAATACCTCCGATTATGGGAGAGCCGGTAATCTTACAAATAGAAAGTATTTATTATCCTATTCTTGCAATTATTGGCGTTCCTGGTAAGTCAGTAATAGAATGATGAAATCGGTTTGTTTAATGTACTTTAGAACTAGCAGTAATGGGGTTCGACGTTTGGAGCATTTTTTTTTCAATCATTTGTAATTATATATATCCTACAGGAAACATGATATATTTTTTGGCCACGAGATTCAGATGTATTCGACTTAATAATATTGTTCGGGTCAATTTGGCATTTGATTGTAAATCAAATTTAAAAATAAAGCAGTATTTCTCCCTTTCCTTTCGATTTACATCTATAAGTCTAACTTGACAGTGAGAGGGATTCAGTCATATATTGCTATCTGATTGTATGCGGCATCGATCTACAGCCCGACTTCAGAAAGACTCTTTGGCAGATCGCTGAACAAGTAGTTTGAGCCGATGGCCACCTCCCATTCAAACAATGTCTGCTCAAGCATCATCTTTAGTAGCGAGATGGCATAATGGTGCATTTATTCAAATATCAATTGTGTCTGTATGACTGAAAGAGTTAAAAGAACATGACTCTTAGTACTAACAGAAAGTTTGTACCAGCATCATTTTCAGAGCACATACTGAAGCGTGAAGAATATTGAATTGCCTTAAAGTTGGTTTTGAGAAGCTACTTGTGTTGCATGGAGCAGCAGCCGTTAATTGAACATCCAGCCTGAATCGCCCAATATTCCAATAACCTACTGCATTTTACGTCACTGACAAGCAAATTCACATCCATGCTGTGCAACATTGTGCACCGAGTACGTAAATTGTTTTTCTCCTACGTTCTGCCGAAGGAAAGGTAAGGGCGTCATGCCAAACCACTAAATTTCTGCGCTCCCCCTCCCCACCATATGACGGAAAGGAAGAATATGTCTTTCTATTACAATGTTTATAAATGCTACTTTTGAATTTTGATTGTAAGTTCGGAAGGGATTTTTGATTCATTGTTCTATATATCTTTGGAATTAAGTCCACTTTAAATAATATTATTACTTTAGACCATTTAGAAATCTATATCATAGATTCGACTTTTTTCGCGTTTCTTCGTTGTCATTGATTCAGAATCATTTAACAGGATAAAGGTCCTTTGCGCCAAAGAGCCTAGAACCGCAAATGATCACGAATGTTCATTTATCCTGTATTAATATCTCCTTTCCCTTTCTCCATATATCCCAACGAACGTCAACAAAATCCCACATTCTATCTCTAATATAATAATGCGTGCAATTTAGATCAAATGAACCTAGAGACTGTACTGCTTTTGAGATATGCAAGACCATTGGGGCACGCAACTGTATAAGGGCAGGGTGTGCAATTTCCTCAGAAGCAGTTCACGGGATCAAGGAGGAACAGGGGTTTCAGGAATCTTACGACGTGGGCTCATGACAGTCAGGATTGGAAGTCCTCGAAAAGCGGAGGAATATAATAACAAAAATGTGGAGCGGGAAGTGGGTGCGTATTTGATAGTCAGCTAGATTCAAGTATACTTAGGTAATTGTTTTACTTATTAACCTTACAAGCAACTGATGGTTCCCTGTAGCGAGGTCTCATTGTATGAATACTTGCCTAAATTTACCTTGCAAAAATAGGCAGTCAGGCACATATCCATACACAATTGAAAATAGAATATGGAACACAGAATATTATACACATTACGGGCCCTTCGGTCTGCATTGTCCCGATTTTCAACCTGCTGCAAGATCAATCTTACTTTCACTTTCTAAATAGATCTGATACACACGCGGCTAGGAGGCACTTAAATATCCCTAATGTATATGCCTTCTGACACTGCTACTCACTTTACAATCCACAAGCCTACCACACTCGGTGTAAAAACAAAACAAAAGACGACTTTTGATAGCTTCCTGACAATCAATCCTCTGTTCACATTCCAGCAGACTGGTGTCTGCAACTTTAAATGACCCAGAGTTATTACTTCAGAGGTCCTTTTCTGAGTCCACAACATGTGTACAATTACTCAGAAAGCACCGCAGCGCTTTTACATCCTTGGGATTTAGGGAAGATTCTGTATGAAATCTAAAACTTCTTCAATAGATATCTGGTGAAGAGTATATTGACTGGCTAAAACACAGAATGGTATAGAAACAATATTTCCTTTGGATGTTGAATCCTACAAAAGAATGTTCATACGGCCAAGTCCTTCACGGGTAAAGCCCTTGTCACGATTGAGCACATCTGTATGGAGTGTTGCTACAAGAAAGTAGCATCCATTATCGTGATTCCTCAAAACCCATGTCATAGTCTGTTCTCCCTGTTACAATCAGGAAGAAGGCATAGGAGACTCTGGACTCCCATTACTAGGTGCTGGAACTGCTTTAAATTCTCAGTCGTTAGGCCTTAGAACAAATGGGGATAACTTCACGCTACTACTCTTCCTCATCATTGAAATGTATCCACAGTCTAACCTATGCACTCTCTCTAGGACTTCTCGTCTCAATTTTCTATATTTAATTTTTATTGTTATCATTACTTTTATGACTTATTTGCAGTTTATTGTCTTTTGCCGAATGATCTAACGCCCAGTTGGTGTGATGTTTCCATGATTTTATTTGGTTATCACTCTATTATGGATTTATACAGTGTGTCTACAAGTTATGGAAACTCAGCGCTGTATGTAATGACACATCTGTGCTTGGATAATAAACTTACTTTGAATTTTGATCTTTTTTGCCCACTGATTGCCTCTCGCTGTACTGTTGGGGTGTGGAGTGGGGAAGGAATGACGTGGTTGGGAGATCACAGCCTGGCCACTCTATTTTGCCGGTATTAATCGTCTTATTTATTTTTATTCGGTCGAATCGTATCCCCGTTTTATCCAAAGGAAATAAATATCCTGCTCACATAGCCTCTCCCTATAAGAAGTGTCCTCTGATGCAGGCGGTATCTTAGTAAATTTACTTTAAATCACGAAAGCTACAATAGCTTATATAGAGGCGACAAAACTTAAATGAATTACTGGACTCGTCGGAATTTTATGGATCTACAGCATTACTGCACGGTCCTTCAACTCAATCCCCCAATTACTGAATAACTACGGTCTTGGTAACCATCCTATAACTTGCACAACAGTTTTGAGGGATCGATTAGTGTGGAACACATGATGCCTCTATTCCTCAGAAATGCTAAGAAAATAGTCATTAACCATGTGCAGGTAATTAGGCCTTCCAAATTTCAACACAACAATGCTTCTCTCCTCGTCTCAGTGCTAATTTCAGTAATAGCTTGCTCGTTTGCTGTAACTCGGGCATTTCCTCAGCTCAGGTCCGACTTGTTATTTAAACCTTTTGCTTCGACTGTGTGGTAATAACTTAGAAAACTTTCAACAAATTAGTCTCGTATAAACTGTGATATTATAAATACAAAAGGGCGTAGCAAAGATTTAGTTGGCTCTGCGTATAGACAGATCGACCTTATATACGCAAGTTGATCTCTTCCGCAGAAGAGAGCGCAAAATATTACTTCGATGAATAGTTTATATTCACTTCATTAAAAGTACAAAATATCATCGTTATTCCGAGAGATCGGACTGCTTACAAACCATTGCACAAATTTGAATAAAGGTGAAATATATATTTAGGTAGCATAAATTCTCACATTTATTACAAATGTTGATTTCTGGTTTTGCAACTGTGGGAAATATAAGAATTTTTATTCTTATTTTACAGCGAATTTGGTGGCAATTGTCATTCTCTGTCGTGGGAACTGTGGTCTCTCGAGGTGTATCACTCGGTATCTAGTGGCGATGGCGACTGGTGATCTCATGGTCCTAATATTTGAAGTGATCCTGTATGAAATTAAGAATGCTCATTTTACGGATTCGTTCCTCAATTATACCTCCGTTTGCAGTGTAAATCTTACCCTTCTGTTTATTTCTCTTGATTGCTCCGTCTGGTTAACAGTTGCATTCACATTTGATCGATTTATTTCTATTTGCTATCAACGTTTCCGCATTAGATATTCAACAGAAAAAACTGCATCTATTGTGATAACTGTACTATGCTCCTTGAGCTTTTTAGAGAATGTACGGACTTACTTTATATATGAACCACGAGAAATAATTGACAACGTGCCCTGGTTCTGTTCTATAAAAGAAAGCTGTTATACATCACCTGTATGGATGGCACTTCTTTGGTTGGAAATGATATTGAACCCATTTACACCTTTTGTTTTGATTCTGCTTTTTAATACCATGACCATTAGACATATTTTAGTGGCAAATCGTATGAGACAAAGACTTCGACAACAGAAGAATATGATTGGAGAATCCGACCCTGAAATTGAACATCGAAGGAAATCTATAATTTTATTGCTCGCAATAACCGGCAGTTTTATTCTCCTGTGGATGGTAATTTTTGTCTGCTTTCTTGCTGTGCCATTTACAGGTGATCACTTGTTAACAACGAATTACAACGATTCCTTCACAATTGCTGAAAAATCTGGTTATATGCTGAGGAGTTTAAATGCTTGCACGAATACATTTATTTATGCAGTATCCCAAGCCAAATTTAGGGAAGAAGTAATGAATTTGATTAGATATCCCATTGCTTTTTTCCGGACTTATTTTCAATAATTTTAGATAACAAATGGATAATGTATTCACCAACAACAACGTTTACCAATCCCGTTTGATAAATATTTTGTAAGGATCTCCAGAAAATGGACCGTGCAATCGAATAACTTCATTTAATCTGATTTATATTAATAACTTGTAAATTGTAGATCATTTGCAGATCTGTTAACCTTAAGGCAGAAATCGCTGCTAACATTTGATTAACTATATTAAAACAATGAATAAAGTACGTATGGATTATTTTAAACGGCTGAACCACAGCTGAAAAATTATACTCTTCTTCATTCTCGAAAACAGAATAGCATAATTCACAATATTAATGTTTTATATTCAAGGACAAATTCAAAGAAATATCTCAAACAACTGGCATTTCAAACATTCACTATGAAGTTACAATCTTATTCCACTCGTCCGATCAACAAATTATGAATTTACAATTTCAGAGCAGTTGGCATGAAGAGTTCAAATATTTCAGTTAAAAAATCGACAATCATGAACTCCAAAAAAGAAGATTGACTTTTTTCACTAGAAGCACTCGGAACCACGTAGAAGATTAGTGCTCATCAACAATCAGTATAAAAACTGTGTTGTTCCACTGTTCTATAAATGGTGAATCTACGAAGTCAAGAATTTTTAATCAAGCTCCGTTCCCTTTTGGCTGCTTTGTTTTCCGATTATGATTTGGGAAAAGGTAATGCTGAGAAGCGGTGAATGCTTTTAGCATATGCACGTTGTAGGCCGTGTAGATTAGCTGTGAAAATACTCTGGAGAAAACGTGGTATATTTGCTTAATAGATAGTTTGTGGATGGGTAGATGTCCGAAGTGGTGAAGAAATTGAAATGTAAGAAAAGAAAATCGGCAACTGCTCTAAATTTGCTGCGAAAGCTAATGCAATATGTTTCAACAACCGTCTAGGCAACACTGGCGATCGGAGAAGCAAGTTCAATTTTTATGGCCAATTAGAAATGGCAGGTCGTGTTTTAAATCAACGGAATAGGCAGTAGTTGAGAGAATAAAACTGAATAACTGCGCTGGAAGGAAGTGAAGAAGGTAAAGCTTTGCAGATGACAAATCTGCTTTTGGTACCACCATGCAAATCGAAATAAAAGCTTCATCCTGTCTGGATCTAGACAGAAACATCTAGATCTAGAAACATAAGCATTGTTTCTTCCAAGAATAGCTTTTTTTCATTTTGTTGTAATGCCAGTCCTTACACAGGAGTTTTAATGTTTTCTCCCTTAACTCTTACTCTGTTTTCTGAATAATGGCCTCCGCATAGTGCCATAGTCGGTTATTACTTCCAGTACATCCAGCACGACCATACCACCTCAAACGCTCCGATTTCTCCTTTCTGCATTCCACTGTAATAACAGCATGGGCTACAAGTATATAACATCCCCACTCATTTCACACATGCCCTCCATGTCCAAAACCACTTTCACCATTGCCAACGCAGATTTAAAACACGTCGCTTAAAGATCTTCTGCATTATAACCAGGGGTTGTTGATTAAACCCCTTGCCACCATTCCGACCTGTGGGCTCCATAACAGTACTAAAGTAAAGGGAGATTAGACAATGGTTTTGTGAGGAAACCGTATATGTGATTGAATATGATTATATTCGTGATCGTATTATAACAGAATTCATACCACACTTTGAGTGGGAGAAGCTTAAGTTAGATATAACATATAGCCATATAACAATTACAACACGGAAACAGGCCATCTCTGCCCTTCTAGTCCATAGTGAACGCTTACTCTCATCTTGTCCCACGTACCTGCACTCAGCCCATAACACTCCGTATACCAATCATTTGTTTTTTAAATGACAAAACAGAACCTGTCTCTACCACTTCTACTGGAAGCTCGTTCCACACAGCTACCACTCTCTGAGTAAAGAAGTTCCCCCTCGTGTTACCCCTAAACTTTTGCCCCTTAACTCTCATCTCATGTCCTCTTGTTTGAATCTCCCCTACACTCAATGGAAAAAGCCTATCCACGTCAAATCTATCTATCCCCCTGATAAATTTAAATACCTCTGTCATGTCCCCCCTCAGCCTTCTACACTCCAAAGAATAAAGACCTAACTTGTTCAGCCTTTCTTTGTAACTTACGTGCTGAAAGCAAGGTAACATTCTAGTAAGTCTCCTCTGTACTCTCCCTATTTTGTTCACATCGTTCCTATAATTCTGTGACCAGAACTGTACACAATACTCCAAATTTCGCCTCACCAATGCCTTGTACTATTTTAACATTACATCACAACTCCTATACGCAATGCTCTGATTTATAAAGACCAGCATACCAAAATCTTTCTGCACCACCCTATCCATAAAAAATTCTACCTTCAGGGAACTATGCCAATCATCCGCACCATCCCCGTTTCTAATGCCATTTGAAATATTCCTGTCAAAGCTCCTACTATTTCTACACTAAATTCCCTCAAGATCCTAGGGAATATCCTATCAGGACCCTGAGATTTATTCACTTTTATATTCATTAAAAGTGTCAGTAATTCCTTTTCTTTAATCAGCATAGTTTCCCTAACTTCCTTACTTGTTTCTCTTACCTTATACAATTCTATATCCTTCTCCTTAAAGAATACCGAAGAAAAAAAATTGCTCAAAATCTTCCCCATCACTTTTGGTTCCACACATTGCTGTCGTCTCTGATTCTCTAAGGGACCTATTTTATACCTCAACATCGTTTTGCTATTAATATAACTGTAGAAACCCTTTGAATATGTTTCACCTTACTTGCCAAAGCAACCTCATATCTTCTTTTAGCTTTTCTAATTTCGTTCTTAAGATTCTTTTAACATTCTTTATATTCCTCTGGCACCTCATTTACTCCATGCTGCCTATATTTATTGTAGATTTCACTGCTTTTCCGATCCAAGTTTCCAATATCCCTTGAAAACTATGTCGCTCTCAAACTATTAACCTTTCTGATCAACCTAACAGGAAAGTAAAGATTTTGTACCCTCAAAATTTCAACTTTAAATGACCTCAATTTCTCTATTACATCATTCCCTTAAAACAAATTGTCCCAATCCACTCCGTCTAAATAATTTAGCATCTCCTCAATGTTAACCTTTCTCCAATCAAAAATCTCTACCCTAGATCCAGTCCTATCCTTCACCATATTTATATTGAAAATAATAGCATTGTGATAACTGTACCCGAAGTGCTCCCCAACACATAATACCGTCACCTGACCTATCTCATTCCCTAACAGGAGATCCAACACTGTCCCTTCTCAAGTTAGTATTGTATGTATTGTTGCAAAACACTATCCTACACAAATTTTACAAACTCCAAACCATCCAGCCCTTTTACAGAATTGGCTTCCCAGATAATGTGTGGAAAATTAAAATATCCCAGACTCACAACCCTGTGCTTACTACAAATATCTGCTATCTCTTTACAGATGTGCTCCTCCAATTCTTGCTCCCCATTCGTTGGTCTATAATACACTCCTATGTGTTACTACACGTTTCCCGCTCTTCAATCCCACCCAATTACCCTCCCTAGACGAGCTATCCTGCCAAAGCACCGCTGTGATATTTTATCTGACAAGCAATGCAACACCTCCTCCTCTTTCCCCTCCGATTCTATCACACCTGAAGCAACGAAATCCAGGAATATTTAGTTGCCAATCACACCCCTCATGCAACCATGCTTCACCAATAGCTACAACGTCTAAGACCTGGGACTCTAGGACCTCCCACATCCGACACCGAGAACAACAACCTCCCCTCACGCTTATAATTCCCCTTTCCTCAGATAACAGGAAAAACTGAAACCTAAGCCTTTCTTGCCTCGCCCGTTTCCACTTATGCCCGTTCAGCCCGTTGATTAAGCCCTTAAGCAGTTACTCTACTCTCGGCTCACTCTGCAGCCCGCTGTATAAGGCTATGCTCCTTTTAAATCTTCCGCGCTTCACTGCCTGACGTCACACGCCTGCGCAGTCCCATCTCGCTTAATTTCGACGAGAAGAAGAAAAACATCAAAATGGCTCCTGCCGCATTCCTGCTCCGATTTTCAGCCTTTCTTCTCCAAGATACATGTATTAGTGGCACAATGGAATCTAGGGAATTATAAAAGTACGTCGGAGGAGCTTGCGTAGATGGGTTGGAGGACGTTACTGAAGGGGATGATGGCAGAGCAGAGATAGCTGAAATTTGCTCGAATGGTTCACAAGACACAGTATATATCTATAAGTCCCATAGAAAAATAAGTTCACAAATGGCAGTGCTAGAACACTGAGGATGACAAGGAGAATTGAGGACTGCATAAAAGGCAAGGAAAGGGCATAGAAGGTAGCAAAGGAGAGTGGGAATTTGGATGAATGGGAATCCTTTAAGATCTAACAAAAAGCAACTAAACAACTATAAAAAGAGAAAAGAAGAAATATGAGGTCAAGTAGCCAAAGAGATATAAAGCAGGATAACAAAGATTTTCAGCACTATACGTTCCGTCCTTGTGACCTCCAACTTTATAGTACGAAGATCGATTTTTTCTTGTTTTTCTTCCACTCCTTCTCTCTTCCCTTCCCCACCCTGACTTCTTGTCACGTCCCATCATTGGCCTGTCACCCCTTCGCCATAAGAAAACGTTTTTATGCTGGCATCATCCTTTTCCAGTCCCGCTGACAGATCTAGGTCATATACGGACACTGTTCAGTCATTTCTATAGATGTTGCATGACCTGTTGAATTCCATCAGAATTTTGTGTTTATTGCTCTTCGTTTCCAGCATCTGCATGATCTTTTGTGGTTATAATTTGGAGCATTGAATTTTAGAAAGTGATGCCCAGGCAGAACTTTCATACTCAACGCCGTTATGAGGCGCGCTTTGAATAACAGAGAAGCTATGAGTACAATTATATGACTCCCTGAAAATGTTGGGTAAGAGTGGTGAAAAATGCGTTGGTATGCCATCTTTCCTGAGGCAAGGCATTGAGAAAATGTTCAGGGGGCATGCAGTTGGAGCATTTCTTGGATTATTGTCATCAGATTTAGTTGCGCTTCCAGAAGAAAAATTGTTAAGCTGTACAAAATGTAGAAATTATTTTAAAAGATCAGACACAAACTACTGCAGAGGCTTTGTGCGGGAGCTATTACGCAGTGTGCATGCCCGCAGATTAGAGCAAGCAATGCTTCTTACTACCAGCAATCTAATCCATATGTATTTGCCTCAATCGTCAGTTTACGCCTGTGATGTTTCATTATGGAATAAGCTCTACGTAAAAAAAAAAGAATAATAATAATTTGATGGAGTACAAATACTAAAGGAAATGTGGCGCATCATTTTCGATGTAATTCTTTATGCAGGTTTCTATGAAGGTTAAATTGCAGGGTAGTTGATGGGAAGGAAGGCGAGTGTAATGTTCATATACATCTTGAGAGGACTAGAATATAAGGACAAGGATATGATACTGAGGGGTTATTAGGAGTTGGTCAGGCCTGCTGGAGTATTTTGAGCAGTTTTGGGCCTCCTAACTAAGACAATATATGCTAGCATTGGAGCGATGGGGATATCTAGAAGAATTCCCGGAATAAAATTAATGTATGATGGGCGTGGAATGGCTCTGGTCCTGTACACGCTGGAGTTCAGAACAAAGAAGGGACATCTTATGGGAAGCGTATCGAATAATGAAAGGCCAAGATAGAGTAGATGTAAAGCGGAGGTTTTCAGTAGTGGTCTCTCCAAGACCGAAGGACAAAGACACAAAATAGATGGACGCCCATTTTGAACAGAAATGAATCGAAATATCTGTAGCCAGAGCGTGATGAATCTGTGGATTTTATTTCCATGCCCGGTTCTGGAGGCTAAATCACTGAATATATTTAAAGCAGAGGTTGATATGTTTTTGGTTATTTATCACGTGAGAAGAAAACAGGAAAATGGGGTTGAGAGACTGAATAAATCAGCTCGATAGAATGGGGGTGGGCAGATTCAATGGGTCGACTTGCTCAAATCTTCTCCTATTTCACCTATTTCCCAATTTCTGCTAGTTACACTTGGTAGAAAGAAAAGATCATTTTCCCACGGCAAAATAAAATAAATACACATAAACAGTATATATAAAAATCAGTCCAAGTTAATTCATGGAACTTTTACGGATGGTATTATATTTTGCATTGCACCAATCCTACGGATTAATTATGTGGCAAACGGAGCAACATCAATGAGCACCACTCTGTGCTTCGTCAGTGCTCCCATTTATATCCTTTCTTTTGCAACGTTGTGCCAACATGCATATTTATTTTCCCAGTCCTGTCCAAACCTTTTTCGTTGTTTCTGAAGTGATAATCCTGTTTTGTATTTCCCCGTTTGTCTGGCGCAATTCATGTAACCTTTTCGTCCTCCTGCGTATGTATGAATCTTTTGTTTCAGTATCCATATAACCATATAACAATTAGAGCACGGAAACAGGCCATCTCGACCCTTCCAGTCCTTGCTGAACGCTTACTCCCAGCTATTCCCACTGACCTGCAGTCAGCCCATAAACCTCCATTCCTTTCCTGTCCACTTACCTGTCCAATTTTACTTTAAATTACAATATCGAACCTGCATCTACCACTTCTACAGGAAGCTCGTTCTACACAGCTACCACTCTCTGAGTAAAGAAATTCCCCCTCGTGTAACCCCTAAACATATCCCCCTAACTCTCACCTCATGTCCTTTTGTTTGAATCTCCCCTACTCTCAAATGAAAAAAGCCTATCCACGTCAACGCTCTCTATCCCCTTCATAATTTTAAATGACTCTGTCAAGTCTGCCCTCAAACTTCAATGCTGTAAAGAATCAACACCTAACTTGTTCAACATTGCTCTGTAACTTAGGTACTGAAACCCGGGTAACATTCTAAAAAGTCTCCTCGGTACTCTCTCTATTTTGTTGACATCTTTCCTATAATTCGGTGTCCAGAACTGTGCACAATACTCCAAATTTGACCTCAGCAATGGTTTGTACAATTTTAACATTACATCCCAACTCCTATACCCAATGCTCTGGTTTATAAATTCCAGCATACCACAAGCTTTCTTCACCACCCTATCCACATGAGGTTCCAAGGGAACTATGCACCATTGTTCCCAGATCACTATGTTCTACTGCATTCTTCAATGCCCTACCATTTGCCATTTATGTCATATTTTCATTATTTCTACCAAAATGTCGCACCTCACACATACCAGCATGAAAATCCATCGGCCATCTTTCCGCTCACTCTGCTAACTGGCCTAAATCTCTCTGCAAGCTTTGAAAACCTACTTTATTATCCACAACGCCGCCTATCTTAGTACCATCTGCTTACATACTAATCCAATTTACCACCCCATCAACCAGACAGTAAATGTATATGACAAACAACATTGGACCCAATGCAGATCCCTGAGGCACACCACTAGTCACCGGCCTCCAACATGACAAACACCACTACCCTCTGGCATCTCCCATCCAGCCACTGGTGGATTTATTATACTACGTCAATATTAATACCTAACAACTGAACCTTCCTAGCTAACCTTCCGTGCGGAACATTGTCAAAGGCCTTACAGAAGTCCATATAAACAACATCCACTGCTTCACCCTCGACAAATTTCCCAGTAACCACTTCAAAAAATGCAATAAGATTTGTCAAACATAACCTTCCACATACAGGTCTATACCGACTGTTCTTAATAAGACCCTGTCGATCCAGATAATTATACATACCATCTCTACGAATATTTTCCATTAATTTACCCACCACTGACGTCAAACGTACAGGCTTATAACTGATAGGTTTACTCTTTGCACCCTTTTATAACAATGGAACAACATGAGCAATGCAACAATCTTCCAGCACCATCTCAGTTTCTAATGAAATTTGAATTTTTTCTGTCAGAGCGCCTACTATTTCTGCACTAACATCGCCCAAGGTTCTAGGGAATATTCTATCACGACCCAGAGATTTATCCACTTTTATATTCCTTAAAAGCGGCATTACTTCTTCCGCTTCAATCGTCATGGTTTCCATAAATGTCCTACTTGTTTCCTTTACCTTACACAATTCACTAATTTTTGGATACTGTCAGTGGGGTCTACCTACCAGGAACAAGTTGTAGTGTAGTGGTTGCGTCTCTGGCACCCAGACTGGAGCCTCAGCTCAGAAGGGAAGGAAGGAAGGAAAAGAAGACAGCAGCAGTGATAGGGGAGTCGATATTTAGGGGGGCAGATAGGAGGTTCTGTGGAAGCGATCGAGAATCCTGGATGGTCTGTTGCTTCCCTGGTGCCAAGGTCCCCGATAACACTGATCGAGTATTCTCAAGAGTAAGGGTGAGCAGCCGGATGTCGTGGTCCATGTAGCGACCAATGAAATGGGTAGGAAGAGTGAGGAGGTCCTGAAAGGTGATTTTAGGGAGTTAGTCGCCAAGTTAAAGGACAGGACCTCCAGGATAGTAATCTCAGGATTGCTACCAGTGCCACGTGAAGGCGGGTTTAGAAATAATAAGATAGCGCAGATCAACACGTGGCTGAAGACATGGTGCAGGAGGAGAGGCTTCAAATTTATAGATAATTGGACCGTTCTCCAGGGAAGGTGGGACCTGTTCCGGAGGGACGGTTTACATCTGAACTGGAGTGGGACAAATATTCTTGCAGGTAGGTTTGCAAGAGAGGCTCCAATGGATTTAAACTAGATAAAACGGGGGAGGGGAACCAGAGTTTAAGAACAGATGTTTGAAAAAAGGATGAAAAAGGAGATAGTAAAGTTGTTTGCACCGTTAGAGATAAAAGATAGGAAGATGTGGAGAATTTCCTAAATGAATTTATTTTAATGCTAGGAGAATTGTAAGAAAGGTGGATAGGCTTAGAACATGGATTGATACCTGGAAATGTGCAATTGTCGGTACTACAGATACATGGTTGCAGGAGGGGTGTGATTGGCAGCTAAATATTCCTAGATTTCGTTGCTTCAAGTCTGATAGAATTAAAGAGAAAACAGGGGGAGACGTTGCATTGCTTGTTGGGAAAATATTACAGCGGTGTTCTGGCAGGATTGATAGAGGGCTCGTCAAGGAAGGCTATTTGGGTGAAATTAAGGAATGAGAAAGGTGTACTAACACTTATAGGGGTGTATTATAGACCACCTAACTGGGAGCGAGAATTGGAGGGGCAAATCTGTAAAGAGATAGCAGATATTTGTAGTAAGCACAGAGTTGTGTTTCTGGGATGTTTTAATTTTCCACACATACACTGGTAAGCCCATACTGTAAAAGAACTGGTTGGTTTGGAGTTTGTAAAATGTTTGCAGGATATTTTTTGCAGGAATACATAGAAGTACCAACTAGAGAAGGGGCAGTGTTGCATCTCCTGTTAGGGAATGAAATAGGTCACGTGACGGAGGTACGTGTTGGGGAGCATTTCGGGTCCAATGATCACAATGCCATTAGTTTCAGTATAATTATGGAGAAGGGTAGGACTGGACCCAGGGTTGAGTTTTTTGATTGGAGAAAGGCTGTCTTTGAGTAGATGATAAAGGATTTAGAAGGAGTGGACTGCGACAATTTGTTTTATGGGAAGGATGTAATAGAGAAATGGAGTTCAGTTGAAGGTGAAATTTTGAGGGTACAGAATATTTATGTTCCTGTTAGGTTTAAGGAAAGATTAAAAGTTTGAGAGAGCCATGGTTTTCAAGGGATATTGGAAAATTTGTTCGGAAATAGAGAGAGATCTAAAATAAACATAGGCAGCATGGAGTAAATGAGGTGCTCTAGGATTATAAAGAATGAAAAAGAATCTTAAGAAATTAGAAATACTAAAAGAAGATACGAGGTTGCTTTGGCACGTAAGGTGAAAATAAATCCGAAGTGTTTCTACAGTTATATTAATAGCAGAAGGAGAATGAGGGATAAAATTAGTCCCTTACATAATCAGAGTGGACAGCTGTGTGGGGAGCCAAAAGATATGAGGTAGATTTTGAACAACTTTTTTTCTTCGGTATTCACCAAGGAGAAGGATATTGAATTGTGTAAGGTAAGGGAAACATATAACCATATAACAATCACAGCACGGAAACAGGCCATCTCGGCCCTCCTAGTCCTTGCCGAACTCTTAATCTCACTTAGTCCCACCTACCTGCACTCAGCCCATAACCCTCCACTCCTTTCCTGTCCATATTCGTATACAATTTTACCTTAAATGACACAACTGAACTGGCCTCTAATAATTCTACAGGAAGCTCATTCCACACAGCTATCACTCTCTGAGTAAAGAAATACCCCCTCGTGTTTCCCTTAAACCTCTGCCCCCTAACTCTCAAATCATGTCCTCTTGTTTGAATCTCCCCTACTCTCAATGGAAACAGCCTATTCACGTCAACTCTATCTATCCCTCTCCAAATTTTAAATACCTCGATCAAATTCCCCCTCAAACTTCTATGCTCCAATGAATAGAGACCTAACTTGTTCACCCTTTCTCTGTAACTTAAGTGCTGAAACCCAGGTAACATCCTAGTAAATCGTCTCTGCACTCTCTCTAATTTATTGATATTTTTCCTATAATTCGGTGACCAGAACTGTACACAATATTCCAAATTTGGCCTCACCAATGCCTTATACAATTTTAACATTACATCCCAACTTCTGTACTCAATACTCTGATTTATAAAGGCCAGCGTTCCAAAAGCCTTCTTCACCACCCTATATACATGAGCCTCCACCTTCAGGGAACTATGTACTGTTATTCCTAGATCTCTCTGTTCCTCTGCATTCCTCAATGCCCTACCATTTACCCTGTATGTTCTATTTGCATTATTCCTGACAAAATGTAGAACCTCACACTTCTCAGCATTAAACTCCATCTACCAACGTTCAGCCCATTCTTCTAATCGGCATAAATCTCCCTGCAAGCTTTGAAAACCCACCTCATTACCCACAATACCTCCTACCTTAGTATCATCGGCATACTTACTAATCCAATTTACTACCCCATCATCCAGAACAAGTAGTGAAGATTTGGAAACAATGTGATTAAGGAGGGGGAATTACTTGCGCTTGTAAGGAATATAAAAGTGGATAAATCTTCGGATCCTGACAGGATATTCCCTAGGACCTTGATGGAGGTTGCTATAGAAATCGCAGGGGCTCTGACTGAAACATATCAAATGTCATTAGAAATGGGGATGGTGCCGGAGGATTGCCGCATTTCTCATGTTGTTACATTGTTTTAAAGGGTTCTAAGAGTAAACCTAACAATATACTGTACGTTTGACGTCAGTGGTGGGCAAATTAATGAAAAGTATTCTTAGAGGTGGCACATATAATTATCTGGATAGACAGGGTCTGATGAGGTACAGTCAACATGGATTTGTGCGTGGTTGGACATATTTGACAAATCTTACTGAATTTTTTGTAGGGATTACTAGGAAAGTTGACGAGGGCAAAGTTGTGGATCTTGTCTAGATCGATTTCAGATTTCAGTAAGGTCCTTGACAAGGTTCTGCATAGAAGATTAGTTAGGAAGGTTCAATCGTTAGGTAGAAGTATTAAAATGGATTCAACGGTGGCTGGATGGGAGATGCCAGAGAGTAGCGGTGGATAACTGTTTGTCAGGTTGGAGGCCGGTAACAAGTGGTGTGCCTCAGGGATCTGTACTGGGTACAATGTTGTTTGTCATATACATTTATCACCTGGAAGATGGGTTGGTAAATTGGATTAGTAAGTATGCAGATGATACTAAGATAGGTGACGTTGTGCTTAATGAAGTAGATTTTCAAAGCTTGCAGAGAGATTTAGGCCAGTTAAAAGAGTGGGTTGAAAGATGGCAGATGGAGTTTAATGCTGATAAGTGTGAGTTGGTACGTTTTGGCAGAAATAATCAGAATAGGACATATATGGTAAATGGTATTGTATTGAAGAATGCAGTAGAACAGAGCGATCTAGGAATAATGGTGTATAGTTACCTGAAGGTGGAGTCTTATGTGGATAGGGTGATGAAGAAAGCTTCTGGTATACTGGCCTCTATAAATCAGAGAATTGAGTACAGGAGTTGGAATGTAATGTTAAATATGTACAAGGCATTGGTAAAGGCTGAATTTGGAGTATAGTGTATAGTTCTGGTCACCGAATTATAGGAAAGATGTCAACAAAATAGAGAGAGTACAGTGAAGTTTTACAGAATGTTACCTGGCTTTCACCACCTAAATTACAGAGAAAGGTTGAACAAGTTAGCTCTTTATTCGTTGGAGTGTAGAAGGTTTAGAGGAGGACTTGATGGAGGTATTTAAAATTATGAGGGGGACAGATAGAGTTGACCTGGTTGGGCTTTTTTCATTGAGAGTAGGGGAGCTTCAAACAAGAGGACATGAGATGAGAGTTAAGAGGCAAAAGTTGAGGGGTAACACGAGGGGCGATTTCTTTACTCAGAGAGTCATAGCTGTGTGGCACTGGTAGAACTGGTAGAGGCAGGTTCGGTATTCACATTTAAAGTAAAACTGGATAGGTATCTGGACAGGAAATTAATGGAGGATTAGGGGCTGAGTGCAGGTCGGTGGGATGACGTGAGAGTAGGCATTCAGCACGGACTAGAAGGGCCGAGATGGCTTGCTTTCGTGCTGTAATTGTTATATTGTTATATGATTCCGACAGTTAATTACTTTCTGTACTTTCCTGCTAATCCTGACATTCCTCTGCACCTGGTTCCATACTTCTGGTTTGCATCATGACAGGAACCAATTGATATTTCAGTTAGAGAGCCTTCATCGGGATTGGTAAAAGGACAGTAGAAGTATTATGAAGGGATTAGGGAGAGCACCACAAGTTGGAACGTCATCCGTAACACTGCCGAGAGAAATCTTAGGTTGTAGGGGAGAGCGATGAAGTGAGAAATTGGAAGGTCGTTATAGAGTGACAAGTCGGGGTTATAGTCAGATAATAGTTGATTAAGTATCCTCTCTGAAGATTGTACGAATCTACTACGAAGTTGTCACCAGTTTGCCTTTAAATGCTCAATATTTTGTAGATTATGTTGACATCTTGAAACGATGCACCAAATTGAAATGTTTAATGCATTTCTCCTTCCGTTTAAAATAATATTGTGAGTCCATTAATATGGGAACGTATGAGACAGAACTGTCATCTTCTGCAGTTGCATAGGTTGATGCTAAAATATGGAATTTGGTTGCCAGGTATTGAAGAACTGATGCGGAAGACACAAATAGGTGGCCTGTCCTGGAAAAGCAAATATTCTCTGGATTGCAGAAATGAACAAGATATGAGCTAAATAATCCAATTTAAGTTTATTATCAAAGGATATTGATGTGCAATCTTGAGCTTTTTTTTTGCAGGGATTCGTAGAAGAACAAAGGCAGGCAATACAATCAGCTGAAAATTACATACAAATTAACAGTCAAAAAATTAGGAACAAAAAAGTGAAGGACGAATGGTGCAAATGGAAAATAACATTAACCATAATGCAATGCATTGAAAATAAAAAAAATAAATATTGCATGAATAAATAAACATGACAGAAATAAAAAGAGACGTGGATTGATAAGCAGATTGATACATGGATGATTAGATAAATAAATTAATAGATAGACAAATAGATAGATAGATAATAGATAGATAAACAAATAAACAACCAAACCAATAAACAAACAAACATTTCTGAAAACATGCTTTGTAGAACATCAGCACTGAGGCCTCAGATCGTGGAATCAATTCAGAGTTGAGTTTGTTCAGATTGACGGTTGAATGCAAATAACTTCCTGAAGCCGGTGTTGAGGGATCTAAGACCACTATACCTCATTTCCTATGGCACCAAAGACAAGAGAGCGCGGATGAGATGGTATTATGCAATTTAACATAGCTAATTCACGTGGTCGTTGGCCTCAATTTGTCAGAATACGTACGGCCAGACAGATTTTCATTAAGCCATTATCGTGAGAAATCGCTTAAAAATTCATTTTCTTAGCCATGTAATTAACGGGATACTGCCTTCCCCTGGCCCTGCGTTTTACATGACTTTAATACTCACAATAAATAAATGCTTAACCTAAATTGCTAATACTGTGAGGAGTCTGTACGTCCTCCCAGTGACTGCGTTCGTGTCGTCAACGTTTCGGTGTCCTCAAATATTTCAAGGGCATACTGGTTAATAGGTTAATTGATAACGTGTATGCAAATGGACGGCTCAGGCTTCTTGGGCCGGACAAGCCTCATTAAGTGTTCTTTATCTAAATTATATATTAAAAATAAAAAAAAATCAAATTCGCAACTTTGCACATTTTCTAACAATTCCATTACATTTAGTTTTGTATAACATTCTTCCAGTGCAGAATGGCAGTGTTGTATTTACTTTATTTAGTTCCATTCATTTCGCAATCAAAACAGCTTATCTGCACAGTAACATTTCTAAGCATCTGAGTGTTTTTATTTTCATCAGATTGGAACAGAAATCACAATTAGTGTGTATTGAATCGTATACAGCATATTTAGTAGCAACCTGGAAGACCTCTAGTTTAAGAAGTATTTAAGCATTTATTTGATAAAACATTGCAAATATAAATACATCCAATTATATATAAATACATCCAATGGTATTTATATAAAATGATTACTTATTTAAAAGTAAATAATATTAGTGCCTTCTGTTTTATTGAATGATTGCAGAACTTCTATTATTGTGGAGCGTTGATGCCACTCTGGGGATTTCTGGTCGGTATAAATATGACTCAAGATGAAAGAAAGACACCTGCGCATCTTCTAAACTTCTAGAAAACGTATAATTCTACCGATTATGGGAGAGCCGATACTCTTACAATTAGAAAGTATTTATTATCCTATTCTTGCAATTATTGGCGTTCCTGGTAAGTGAGTAATAGCATGATGAAATCGGTTTGTTTTATATACTTTAGAACTAGCAGTAATGGAGTTCGACGTTTGGAGCATTTCTTTTTTTCATTTATCCGTTATTATATCTATCCTACAGGAAACATGAAATATTTTTGGCCAGAAAGGTCAGATGTATTCGACTTAGTACTCAATATTGTTCGGGTCCCTTCGGCATTTGATTGAAAATCTAAGTCAAACGTTTTAGAATAAAGCAGTATTTCACCCTTCCCTTTCGATTTACATCTATATGTCTAACTTGACAGTGAGAGGCAGTCAGTCATATATTGCTATCTGATTGTATGCGGCATCGATCTTCAGCCCGACTTCAGTACAATTCCTTGGCAGATCTCTCAACAAGTAGTTTGAGCCGATGGCCACCTCGCACTCTGAAGATGTCTGCTCCAGCATCATCCTTAAACAGCGAGATGCCATCATGGAGCATTTATTCAAATATCAGTTCTGTCTGTATTATTGCGTGGGTTAAAAGAACATGTCTCTTTGCTCTATCCGACACTTTGTACCAGCATCATTTTGAGAGCATAAACTGAAGCGTGAAAATATTGAATTGCCTTGAACTTGGTTTTGACAAACTGCTTGAGCTGCATGCAGCAGCATCAATTAACGGAACATCCACTAAATAATATTATTACTTTAGACAATTTAGAAATCTATCTATCAGAGATGCATTTTTTTTTTAGTTCTCTTCATTGTCATTGATTCAGAATAACTTAGCAGGACAAAGGTCGTTTGCGCCAGTGAGCCAGCAAGCAGCCGGAAATGATCACGCATGCGCACTTATCAGGTATTAACCTCTCCTTTCCGCCTCCATATATCCTCATGATCATCAACAAAATGCCACATTCTATTTCTAATATAATAATGCGTGCAAATTGGATCAAATGTACCTACAGACTGTACTGCTTTTGAGATATGGAAGACCATTTGGGCACGTAGCTGTACACGGACAGGGCGTGCAATTTCCTCAGAACCAATTCATGAGATCAGGACGCAACAGGGGTTTCAGTGGTCGTAACACAGTTGGCCCATGATAGTTAGGATTGGACGTCCTCGAAAAGAGGGGAAATATAACAACAAAATGTGGAACGGGAAGTGGGTGGGTATTTGATAGTCAGCTAGATTCAAGTATGTTCAGGTAATTGTTTCACTTATTAACCTTACAAGCAACTGATGGTTCCCAGGAGCGAGGTCTTATTGTATGAATACTCGCCTAAATTTACCTTACAAAAATGAGCAGTCAGGCACATATACATACACAGTTGAAAATAGAATATGGAACACAGAATATTATAGTCATTACTGGTCCTACTGTCTTCATTGTCCAGATTTTGCTCCTACTCCAAGATCAATTTTTAATTAACCTTCTAAATAGACATCATACAAACGCGGCTAAATGTGCCTAATGTATATGCCTGTGCCTTCGCGATCCACGAGCCTACCACACTCTGTGTAAAAGACAAAACCAAAAACAACTTCTGACAGCTTTCTCCCAATCAGTCCTCCGGTCGCTTTCCAGCTGACTGGCGTCAGTAACTTTAAATGCCCCAGAGTTATTATTTCAGAGGTCCAGCTCTGAGCCCAGTACATTTGTAAAATTACTCAGAAAGCACTGCAGCGCCTTTACATCCTGGGAGTTCGCAAAGATTCAGTATGACATCTAAAACTTCTTCTATTGATGTCTGGGAGGGGGGGGTGGAGTATATTGACTGGATAAAACACAGAATGGTAAGAAAGCAAAGTTTCCTTTGGATGTCGATTCCTAAAAACAGGAAGTTCATAGGGCCCAGTCTTTCACGGGTAAAGTCCTTGTCACTATTGAGCACATCTGTCTGGAGTGTTGTTTCAAGAAAATAGCATCCATTATCGTGATACCCCAAAATCTCTTCTCCCTGTCGCAATCAGGAAGAAGGATTAGGAGTCTCCGGACTCCCCTTACTAGTTACTGGAACAGCTTTTTCCTCTCAGTCACCAGCTCTAGAACAAGTGGGGATAACTTCATGCTATTACAATTCCTCGTATTTGAAATTTATCCAAGCCTAACTTATGCATTCTCTCTCAATGACTCCTCGTCTCATATTTTCGATATTTAATTTTATTATTATCATTACATTTGTGTTGTGATTGCAGATAGTTTTTTTTTGCACACTGTTTTAACGCCCAGTTGTTGTTACGTTTCCTTGAGTTTATTTGGTTATCACTCTATTGTGGATTTATACAGTATGTCTTCAAGGTAATGAATTTCAGAGCGACATGTAATAATATATATGTACTGTAATAATAAACTTACTTTGAACTTTGACCTCCCTTGCCCTCCCTCTGATGTTAACCATTGCCTGTCGCTGTCCTGTTGGCGTGGGGAGGGGATGGCTTTGATTGGAGATCACGGCCTGACCACTCTATTTTGTCTTCTATCCAATTATTTATTTTAATTCTGTCACATAATGTACTCCTTTTGTCTAAATGAAATAGATCTCCTCCTCGCTCAGCCTCTCCTGATAAGATGTGTCCTCTAAAGCAAGCAGTATCCAAGTAGATTTCCTTTAAATCACGAAAGCTGCAGTCTCTTATAAGGAGGCGTCAAAACATACATGAATTACTGGACTCGTCGGACTTTTATAGATCAACAGCATTACTTCACGGTCCTTCAACTCAATCGCCCAATTAATGAAGAGCTACAGTCTTCAAAACCAAACTTTTCATTAACCATGTAAATATAATTAGGCCTCCCGAAGTTTAACACAGCAATGCTTCTCTCCTCGTCTCAGTGCTCATTTCAATAACAGCGAGCTCGTTTGATGTAACTCGGGCCATTTCCGCAGCACATGTCCGACTTATTAATTAAACTTCTTGCTTCGACTGTGTGGTAATTAATTAGAAAACTTTCGACAGATTATTCGCGTTTAAGAAGTGATATAACAAATACAGAAGGACGTAGCAAAAATTTAGTCGGCTCGTGGAATATAGACAGATGGCCTTTACATTGGCAAGTTAATCTAATCCTCAGAAGAGAGCGCAAAATATTACTTCGATGAATAGCTTATATTCACTTCGTTAAAAAACCGTAAGATCATCATTATTCAGAGCGATCAGTCTGTTCTCAAACCATAGGAAACACTTCAATAAAGGTGAAAATTATTTTTAGGCATCAGAAATTCAAAAATTTCTTCCAAATGTCAATTTTAGGTTTTACAACTGTGGGAAATATAAGAATTTTTACTCCTATTTTACAGCTAATTTGGTGGCAATTGTCATTCTTAGTCGTGGGAACTGTGGTCTCTCGAAGTGTATCACTCGGTATCTAGTGGCGATGGCGGCTGGTGATCTCATGGTCCTGATAGTTGAAGTGATCCTGTATGAAATTAAGAATGCTTATTTTTCGGATTCATTCCTCAACTATACATCCGTTTGCAGTGTAAATCTTACCGTTCTGTTTATTTCTCTTGATTGCTCTGTCTGGTTAACTGTTGCATTCACATTTGATCGATTTATTTCTATTTGCTATCAACGTTTCCGCATTAGATATTCAACAGAAAAAACTGCATCTATTGTGATAACTGTAGTATGCTCCTTGAGCTTTTTAGAGAATGTACGGACTTACTTTATATATGAACAACGAGAAATAATTGACAACGTGGCCTGGTTCTGTTCTATAAAAGAAAGCTGTTATACATCACCTGTATGGATGGCACTTCTTTGGTTGGAAATGATATTGAACCCATTTGCACCTTTTGTTTTGATTCTGCTTTTTAATACCCTGACCATTAGACATATTTTAGTGGCAAATCGTATGAGACAAAGACTTCGACAACAGAAGAATTTGATTGGAGAATCCGATCCTGAAATTGAACATCGAAGAAAATCTATAATTTTATTGCTCGCAATAACCGGCAGTTTTATACTCCTATGGATGGTAATTTTTGTATGCCATCTCGCTGTGCCATTTACAGGTAATCAGTTGTTAACAACAAATTACAACGATTCCTTCACAATTGCTGAAAAATCTGGTTATATGCTGAGGAGTTTAAATGCTTGTACAAATACGTTTATTTATGCAGTATCCCAAGCCAAATTCAGGGAAGA
The DNA here is from genome assembly GCF_030144855.1 of Hypanus sabinus. Classification (NCBI taxonomy): domain Eukaryota; kingdom Metazoa; phylum Chordata; class Chondrichthyes; order Myliobatiformes; family Dasyatidae; genus Hypanus; species Hypanus sabinus. Next base: position 151,035,689 of record NC_082710.1, on the reverse strand, counting down.
AATAATGAACTTGATTAGATATTCCATTGCTTTTTTCAGGACTTAATTTCAATAATTTCACAGAACAAATTGACACTGTATTTACCAGCAGGAACGTTTATCAATCCATTTTGACAAATATTTTGTAAGGTTCTCCAGAAAAAGGACCGTGCAATCGACTAAAATCTTGTACGCTGAATTATATTAATAACCTGTAAATTGTAGATTATTTTTAGTTCTGTGAACTTTACCGCAAAATTCGCTCCTGACATTTGATTAGCTATACTAAATAAAATAATCCAAGTTCGTATCGATTATTTCAACGGCTAAATCATAGTCTAAGGACTATAGTCTTGTTCAGTCTCGAAAACAGAGTACCATAATCCACAATATTTACGTTTTACATTATATGACTAAATTCAAGAAATATCTCAAACAAATGGCATTTCAAACTCTTAATATGAAGTTACAATCTTATTCCATTCAACCTTTCATCAAATTACGAAATTACAATTTCAGAGCAGTTAGCATGAAGAGTTGAAGCATTTCAGTTTAAAGATCGACAATGATGAACTGGAAAACAAATGATTGATATTTTCACTAGAAGCACTGAGAGCCATGTACAATATTAGATGTGTTACGTACCTGTGACACGTGACAGTGGTACCCTTGTCACGTGACAGGGGTTGAAGCTATCCTGGACTTGATGTAATGGTCTTGTGATGGTGAAGTGACGTCATTTTCCCGCCAGTAGAGGTTATGTGAAGGTTTGTTTTTACAGGGTAAAAAAAGAGGACCCCTCCCTGTGAGGAGGGGCAGTTCGTGGCTGGATTTGCCATGTTGACTTCATACCACTGCGTGATTTAATGTTATGACGCAGTTTAGTTGAAAGATGAAGTTTAAAAGTTTATGCCAGACCCTACGCAGGCGTTTTACTGTCTCCTCCCTTAACCCCTAATCGATTTTCCCTGTTTTTTTTTAATTTTTGAATACTGGCCACTGCATCGTATACAGAATCTGTTATTACTTCCAGTATCTCCAACACGAGCATACCACCTCAAACCCTCTGTTTTCACCTTTCTGCATTCCACTGTAACAACAACATGGGTTACAAGTATATAACTTCCCCACTCACTTCGCACATGCAGTCCGTGTCCAAAACCACTTTTACTATTGCCAACGCAGATTCAAAACACTTCGCTTAAATTCACACTGCATTACTACCCGGGGCTTAGTAGGCTGTCGGTTGAATCACTTGCCAGCATTCCTACATGTGGGCTCTCTAGCAGTAAATAATGTAAGGTGAGATTAGACGATGGTTTTGCGAGGAAACCGTGTATGTGATTGAATACGATTGTCCTCGTGATTATAATATGCCTGAATTCATACGGCAATTTGAGTGTGAGAAGCTGAAGTTACATGTATCAGTGACACAATGGAATCAAGGGAATTACAGAAATATGAGAGAGGAGCTTGAGCAGATGGATTGGAGGAGGGTACTGAAGGGGATGATAACAGAGCAGAGATGACTGAAATTTGTTTGAATAGTTCACAAGACACAGGATAGATATGTTCCATAGAAAAAGAAGTTCAGAAATGGCAAGACTTAGGCAATCGAAGCTGACAAGAAGAGTCGAGGACTGCATAAAGCCAAGGAAAGGGCATATAAGGAAGCAAAGAGTAGGAATTTGGATTATTGCGAAGCTTTTAAAATCTAACCAAAGGCAACTAAACTACAATAAAAAAAAAGGAGTGGAGAAATATGAGGTGAATGTAGCCAAAAATATAAAGCAGGATAACAAAGCTTTTCAGTTGCATACACAGTAAAAAGAAAGAGAAAATTGATTTTGGATCACTGGAAAATTATCCTAATGAGGGACAAAGCAATGACAGATGAACGTAATGGGTACTTTGCATAGGTGGAAGGGTAGGCAGTGTTGTGGAAACGATGCAATTTCAGCTGTACTTAGACAAATTAGAAGAAAGGGCAAAAAGTTGGCAGATAGAATACAGCGTTTAGAAATGTATGACAATCAATTTTGATAAAAAGGAACTATCTAAATGGGAAAATAGTTAAAATATCGGAGGTGCGCTGCAGTTGGGAGTCCTCATGCAAAACTGCCAGAAGGTTAATTTAAATGTTGAGTCATTATTAAAGAAGGCAAATGTAATTCTGGCATATATTTCAAGAGAGTAGAATTTGAAAGCAGGAAAATAATGCTGAGACTTTATAAGACCCTAGTCAGGAGTATTGAAAATTGTTTTTAGCCGTATATCACAGAAAGGATGTGTTGTCATCGGAGAACATGCAAAGGAGATTCACCAGCGTGATTCCGGAAATTATGTGGTTAACATATGAGAAGTACCTGGCAGTTTTGGGCCTGTAATTACTGTAATTTAGAAGAATGCCCAGAAATCTAATTGAATCCTACTAAAATGTGAGGACTAGATAGGGTGGATACGGAGAAGTTGTTTCTTATGGTGGGGGTATCCGATACTAGAAGGCACAGCCTCAAAACTGAGTGTCGAATTATTACAACAGAGGTAAGGAGGAATATACATTTCAGCCAGATAGTGGTGAATGTATTGAATGCTCTGCCACAAACTGCCGTGGAAGCAGTGGGTATATTTACAGTAAATCGCCAGTTGAATGTTTCCTCTTCGGTCCGGTCGTCAAGGAATATGCAGAGAAAACAGGTGTAAGGGGTCGTATAGGATCTGTGATCATCCTTGATGGAATAGCGGAGCTGACTTGATGGGCTGAATGGCCTAACTCTTCTCCAATGTCTTCTGGTCTTATGGTTTACTGGTACCGGCCATCAAATGGCATCTGGGTCTCACCCTTGCATGTCCGATTAACTTCATTTCCAAGTCCAGACTTTTTGTCCTCGAACTTGGTTATTGCTGCAGAGAGAAAATTCCAAAATATGAAAATTAATGCCTTATTCCGCCTACATCGCATCCTCCGAACACTGAATTTCCTAATTTCCAGTAATCGTTTATCCTCAGAACTCTCCTCCCCCACATATTCATCTGTATACCCATTTATCATCGCTCTTTCCTGTTACTTTCCATGTGTTCCCCTTATTATATTTTACCCTCCATTATCTTCTCCTTAACAGATCCCCTCGTCCACTGATCAAATTCTGTTGCATCAGCCTCGTGTTGCCTTGTCGTGGAAAACAGTCCCTCTGAGCCATGTTGCAGTGACTCAAAAAACAGAAAATGACAGAAAAACAACAACTTTATTACAGTAAATGGCATTATATTATTCAGTACATCGGTTGTTTCCACAGATATTCAAGTATCGGCTGAGATCCTCCTGTTTTCCGTTTACATTTTTGCTGATTGCTGCTGTTGTTCTGATGTCGGAATTTCATTTCCAGCCTTAGTGGGAATAATTTGGACCTAGAGTTTTTATTGATGCCGGTATGTGCTTTGGTAACCTGGAGATGAGAAATAGATAAGTATGTACTCAAGCTATTTAATGACAGAAAAGCAGCAGAATTGTTACGGTAGATGACATTACATTCTTCAATATGAACTGAAACTTAAAGATTTGCTCAGTGCAAGTGCTTTCGTTGAGAGAGTCTAACTTCGTTGAAAGGGGATTATTGAAACATCACGTGTATATTTGAAATAGTTGAGGGAATCCACGATGCATTGATTGGATAGATGAGCTACATTCAGTTGAAGGGTTCTAGGAATAGTCATTTTAAAAGTGATAACTATGCTTAACTTTTGAGAAAGTAGAATGATGCTCGTGGGACGTAACGATATTACTGTACAATAAATTATGAAATTTAATTGGGAGTAGTTGCTTCCGGACAAGTGTACACACAATACTTCAAGGCTAGCTGATCAGAGCACAGGACTGCAGTTTTCAGTGAAGTTGAGACAAGCTCAGACAGGTATTGGAACTTTAGGTAACAAGTGGATATATATCCTTATTTCAAAAGGAAGGAAATAGGCGCATGTTATGGATCAGAATGATAAAATTACACAAAATACCTAAAGAATGTTGAGATAATAGGAAACAACTCAAGAAGGTTATTAGGATAACTTAAGAGGACCCTGAAATGTCCTTGTCAACAGGATTAAAAGGAATACATTAAAATTAAGACACGAGACTCGCATATAACTGACAATAATTATTGCAGTCATCGGACTTAGGCATAGTACTAAATACATACTTCCTTTCAGAATTCACCAAAGACAAGGAAAATGGAGTGTAGTGAAATTAGTGCAGGCCATACTAATGTGCCATTGCATTTTGAGATCAGGAAGGAGGAGAGCTGGCTTTTCTGAATAACATCAACGTGGATAAGTTCCCTGGTCCTGGTAGGACACAATACATGCCAGGTTATTGAAAGCGAGAAGATCGATGCAGCTTGAGGAAGCTGTCCCCCTCCTCACTAGTGAAAGTCGAGTTCAGCAAAGAGTGGAGAACACGAATTATATTCCTTTATTCTAGAAAGGAATTATAGAGGATCCTACAAATTCTAGGCCGTTCAGACTCTCGTGAGTGGTAGTAAAGGTATATACAACTCAGAGATAGTACTATTAAAAAGTGGACTGATTGCCGTGAGTCATTGAGTTCGCGCCTGGCAAGTTCATTTCTTACAAACGATTATGTGCTTTGATGAGATGGCGAAATTAACCGATGCAGGTAAGGAAGTGGATGCTATCTCCATAGACATCTGATAAAATGCCACATAATCTATTAAACTATGCCTCAAATCCAGTGGCATGCAAAAGTTTGGGCACCCCTGGTCAAAATCTCTGTTACTGTGAATAGTTAAGTTAGTAGAAGATGAACTGATTGCTAGAAGTCAGAAGTTAAAGATGAAACATTCTTTTTAGTATTATAAGCAAAGTTAGTGTATTATTTTTGGTTTGTACAATTTTAGTGTGAAAAAAGTAAAGGAACGCCATGCAAAAGATTGGGCACCACAAGAGATTTGAGCTCTCAGGTAAGTTTTACCAAGGTCTCAGACCTTAATTAGCTTGCTAGAGCTATTGCTTGTTCACAGTCATCGTTAGTAAAGGGCAGGGGATGCGAATTGCAAACCTTTGCGTATAGCCTGGCTCCTCAAACATTGTCCCAACAATCAGCAGCTGCCCACAAAGTAGGAAAAGAGCTATTGGAAGATAACAAAGCATTTTCAGCTAGCTGTTTCCTCAGTTCGTAATGTAATTAAGAAATGGCAATTAACAGGAATGGTGGAGGTCAAGTTGAGGTCAGGAACACCAAGAACCCTTTCCGAGAGAACTGCTCGTAGAATTGCTAGAAAGGAAAATAAAAATTTAGCAGATTTAGCAGACTCTGGAGTGGTCGTGCACTGATCTATTCTGCAAAGCTACCTGCACAAATATGACCTTCATGGAAGTGTCATTGGAACAAAATATTTCCATTGTCCACACCACAAAATTCAGCATCCGAAGTTTGCAAAGGAACATCTAAACAAGCCTGATGCTTTTTGGCAAACAATTCCTGTGGACTGATGAATACAAAATAGAACTTTTTGGCCGCAATGAGCAAAAGTGTGTTTGGAGAAAAAAGGTGCATAATTTCATGAAAGGAACACCTCTCCAACTGTTAAGGCCGCAGGTGGATCGATCATGCTTTGGGCTTGTTTTGCAGACAGTGGCACTCTGAACATTTCACTGGTGGAGGGAAGAATGAATTCAATTAAATACCAGCAAATTCTGGAAGCAAACATCATGCAGTCTGTAAAAAAGCTGTAGATAAAAAGAGGATGGTTTCTACAAAAGGATAATGATTACAAATTTACAATGGACGACCTCAAGAAGCGCACGCAGAAGGATTTGCTATGGCCCTCACAGTCCTCCGACCTAAACAGCTTCGAAAAGCTGTGGATAGACTTCAAAAGAGCAGTGCATGCAAGACGGCCCAAGAATCTTGCAGAACTAGAAGCCTTTAGCAAGGAAGAATGGGCGAAAATCCCTCAAACAAGAATTGAAAGTCACAAAGCTGGCTGCAGAAAGCGTTTACAAGCTGTGATACTTGCCAAAAGGGATGTTACTAAATACTGACCATGCAAAGGGGCCCAAACCTTTGTTTCGGGCCCTTTTCCTTTTTTGCTATTTTGAAGCTGTGGAAGATAGAAATAAATGTTAATCCTGCTTAAAATATTAAAGTAGTGTGTCATCTTTACTTTATGCCTTTCGGAAATCAGATCCTCTATTACTCGCTTAGCTTTTCACAGTAACAGGAACTTTGACTTGGGATGCCCAAACTTTATGTCACTGTATACGCAATCCTTGGCCTCCGCAACCGTCTGTGACAAAGAATTCCATAGATTAACCACTCTCAGGCTGAGGAAATTTATCCTCGTTTCCATTGTAAATGAGAACCCCTCTTTTCCGTGTCTGTATCCTCCGGTTTTAGAACCCCCAACCATCGAATCATCCATTCAACATCCACTCTATCAAAACCTTTCAGGATTCATGAGGTTCCAAAGTTGAGGCCTTCCCTCTCATTCTTTTGAACTCCGGTGCGAACAGGCTCAGCGCCATCAAACACTACTCAGAAGATCAGCCTTTAAATACCAGAATCAGCTCTGTGAACCCCCTCTGAACAAGTAATATAAAGTAAAATGACGTGGTCCCAACACAGAGTTACAATCAGAATCTGGATCAGGTTATTAGCGACATAAGTTGTGAAACTGGTTTTTCTTTGTGGCAATAGTAGAATGAAATGCATGGAAATATTAAAAGAAAGGAATTACACTAAGTATGTGTGTCTGTGTGTGTGTGTGTGTGAGAGAGAGAGAGAGAGAGAGTCAAAATAAGTTAATACATGTAGTGCAGTGCAAAAAGAGAAATAAGGAAAAAGTAGTGATCTACTGTTCGTTGTTAAACTGTCCATTCAGAAATCGGATGGAAGAGCGGAAGAAGCTGTTTTAAATTGCTGAGCGTGTGCTTTCTGGCTTCTGTACCTCCTTCTTAATAGTAACTTTGAGAAGAGGGCCTGTCTGTGATCCTTTATAATCGACGCCACCTTTCTAAAGCGCTGTTCCTTGAAGATGTTTTTTTGAGATTATGGAGGCTTGTGTGAATGCTGGAACTATTTACTTTGATCCGATGCAGTAGCAAGTAACCCTCCTCCTCAGCCAATACCATGCGGCAATGCGGACATTCAGAAAAATTTCCTTTGTACTTCTGTAGAAGATTTAGGGAGTGGTAGTTGAAAACTAAATCTAATCAAGCTCCTAATGAGTAAAGCCGCTATGATGCCTTCCTTATAGCTGTTTTGCTATGTTTCGACCGGGTAAGATCCTCAAAATATTGACAAGTAGGAATGTGATATTCATCAACTCCTTCCATTTCTGATTTGGCTGTAAGAATTTGTTTGTGTTCTGTTTGTGCAAGTTTCTCTAATGTTTAATGTACAGGTTTCAGTTTGTGGTCGAAAAGCAAATTCAATGTTAACATTGATTTGAGGTGGACTAGAATATAAAAGCAAGGATCTAATGTTGAGACTTTATAATACACTATTTGGATCCCTAATTATAGAACGGATGTGCTGAAACTGGAGAGGGTTCCAAGTAGGTTCAAAAGAATGATAAACAGTTGAAAGTTAAATGTTAGATGTTAAACGTCCTGATATGAAAAACCATTCAATCCTGGAGAGTGTTTGATTGCTCTTGGACTACTCTTTCCAGAATTCAGGTAAATGGTGGTGACCACATTGAAATCTATCGAATGGTGAAAGACCTTGTTAGCGTGGATGTGCAAAGGCTGTACCCTATGATGGGAGAGTCTGGGACCTGAAGGGACATTCTCAGCATAGACGGACGTCTTTTTAGATGAGGAATTTCGTTCATCAGAGTCGTATTTCTGTGGAATTCTTTGCCACAGGCACCTGTGGATACCACGTATTCAAGTAGATTAAAGGCAGAGGTTGATTGATTCTTGATTGGTAGGGCCTGAAGAGATATAGGGAGAAGGCAGAAGATTCGAGCGGAGAGGAAAATTGGAGCAGCCATGATGACATGGTGGAGCAGACTCGATGGCTCGTTTGGCCCAGTTCTGCTCCTATATTCCGCTCTCCCCCGTCCGCTGTTTGGGAGACGGTTCACTCCTCGATCTTGCTTCTGCTCATGTACAGGCAGATGTTGCAACAATCGACGGTTATAAAAGCGTCTACTGTTGGCCTGACCAATCGGTCTCCATGCTACAGGGCTACTTCGATGACGTCAACTGGAATATCTTTCGTAATGGAGATGAGTCTAACTTTACGAGCTTCGTCCGAATGTGTATCGTGGACTTTATCACAGAAAAATCAGTCAGGGTCGATCGAAACCAGAAACTCTGGATCAACAGTTCCATGCGTGCTGCACTTACCGCGCGAAACAGACATTACGCCGGTAACCAATAGGAACTCAAGAAATGCAGCCATGACCTACGGAAAGTCATAAAGGCAGCGAAACGCCAATATAGAGACAAGATCCAGATACAGCTCTCCGTCAACAAAACACACAGCTTATGGAAAGGTCCACATACCATTGCAGACTTCAAAACTAAACACAGTGTTGCTGCTAACGTCGCTAACTCTCTCCCAAATGAACTAAGTATATTTTACGCTTGTTTCGATGTCGCCACACTGAGTTCCGGAGGACAGACACTGAAGCGACCTTCACTTTGGCCATCTCTGAGTTTGGAGTAGAAGGTGTTTGAAGTGACTGGACAGTAGAAGGCTTCGGGGCCGGACAGCATACGCGGGAGGGTTCTCAGGAGATGCGCAGCACAACTGGCAATGTGTCTACAGATATTTATTTTTTATTCTTGCCCTCCCTCAGTGTAGCGTGCCCTCCTGCCTGAATATCAAACATTGTTCATGGACCACAGAATACCAAGGTACAAGTAACTGGGGTACTGTCGCACTCACCTCATTAATAAGCAAATACTTTGAGAGCTGGTCAAGGACTACATCTGCAGCATGCTACCAGCCACACTGGACCCTATGCAATTCGCCAACCGACACACCCGATCAATAGATGGCGCAATAGACACAGCTCTAAACACCGTCCATGCACACCTGGAAAAGGATGCATGTGAGAATGTTATTGTTATACTACAGTTCAGCATTCAACAACATAGTACACTCCAGTCCCGACAAGAGACTTAGAGTCCTCAGCGGTCACCGTGACGTGTGCAGCAGGGTCCTGGATTAGCTGCCAGATCACTGACAGTTGGTAAGACTGGGCTCACTCACCTTTGCCCCTCTGACCTAAAACACAAGTGTCCCTCGCCAATGTCTCCTAAGCCGGTCCTTTACTCTCTGTATAGCCATGACTGTGTCGCTACCCACTGCTCCAATCTGCTAAATATATTTGCTGACTATACTACATTGATAGACCTTATCTCAAATAATACCGAGGAAGCATACAGAGAAGAAGTCATCACCCTGATATAGTGGTGTCAAATAAAACTACCTCTCCCACAATGTCGCAAAAACAAAGGAGCAGGATATGGACTACAGCAGGAATGGAAACGGCTAACCCATATTGATATCAAAGCAACTGGAGAGGGTGAGGTGCTTTAACTTCCTCGGCATACACACCACCGAAGATCTCACGTCACACTTTCCGATTTCGTTCCCTCGCGACACTGCAACACATCCCAGAGATTGCAATTTTGCCCGATTATCTGTCTGTTATTCCTGTCAGCCTCTAATCGTACAATAACTGTGCATCCTTAGCCCTATCATTCTGGTCCGGACCACTATGGCAATTTGGTTTAAACCTTTCCCAATAACCCTAGAAAACTTGCACGGATGTATATTAGCCCTCCTCGGTTTGAGATGACCGGTCCCTTTTGTTTCGGTCAAATCTTCCACGGAACAGATTCCAATAATGCAGAACTTTTGAGTCCTCCCCCTGCGCCAAATGCTCAGTAACGCAATCATCTCCCAAATTATCAAATTCTTATTCTCGCCGGTGTGTGGCACAGTCAGCAATCTAAGATTACTTCCCTGCAGTCCACGCATTTCAGTGCTTTATGTAACCCCTAAATTCTCTCTTCAGGACCTTTAACCTTTTTCCTCCCAATGTCGTTGTTGCGTTTACGTATAATGACTTCCAGCTCCTTTCCATGCCACTTTAACATGCCGTGCAACCCATCGGAGGTGTCGCTGTCCTTGGCATATGGGATGAATCTGAGCGTCGCATTCTCGTCCGCAGAATCTCGAACTACTGATCTAACAGTGGAATTTCCTATTACTACGCTGTCCTCTTCTTCTCCCTTCACTGGTGAGACACAGTACCAGATTCAGTGCTTGAGACACTTCGGCAAGTGTTCCCCCTGGTAGCTCTACACCGTGAACAGCTCCAGAGTGGTACAAATATTATTGAGGGTAATGGTCTTAAGGATACTCTGCACTGTCTTTCCATACCCTGACATTAGCGTAGGTACATGACTCTGCTCCCAGATATGCCTACTTCCTTATATTTCCTAAAAGTAACATTCTCAGCTTTTTGTATAATCGATGATCATGGAGCTGCAGATCCGGTTCCTTAATATGCTTTCTTGGGAGCTGCTTGTTGGAGCAGCTGGTACAGGTATGATTATAGACTAGAGATCTTCCGAAGTTCCCGCATCGCACACAAAGAACAAAACTCAGCTTTTGCAGACATTCTAAATTGACTAAGTGAAGAAGAATGCAGAATAAACTTACCAGAAGCTTATTTCGCCCAAACATATTGAGAGAAAGCATTAGATCTTTACGCTGGAGCACTCGCACAGTGTCAGCTCCACTTGTCATATTATATATGATACAACAATATAATACTATTTAGTACGATATACCACAATATAACAGTACGTAATACCAATACTATATACACATTCACAACACAGCAAATTTCAAATTCTACCAATCAGGCGCAAAGATTTAATTGCCATGGAAAATTCCTTACGCTTATAGCATAGTCTTTCCCGACGCGGGGCGCGGTGGGTGGGGAGTGGCTGTTTGGCGTCACTCTGAGATACGTGGCTGTGAAACAATCTCAGATTCTGAGGACTCCTTCGTATTGGTTGTAGACACCTATCACCTTGAAGTGTTGCGTCCCGAAAAGTACCTGGTAAGATGCTCGATAAGTCCCAGGCCACGAACAAAAGACGGGAGCGAACATTTTCATTTTGACCAAGCCCAGGAGACCCTGGAGGATGTAAGTCGTCCAATGCATTAGTGTGGGGTCTATTCTTTTTCTACCGTTTACGTCATCTTTCCCATACCAGCGAGATATTCCATCTGCGATGGGTTAAATACAGTACTGCAAAAAAGTCTAATGTGAATTTGATGGGAGCAAAAGATTTTGGGAATGGGAAGGGTGCAGAGCCGCGAGAGATGTTTGAGGCAAGTGGCAGAAAAGGAGTCAGGCATGATTATTTGATTGCAAGCAATTAGGCTATTGATGACTATAGGATGACTCTTAGATGCTTCCTGCCCACTTCCCTCTCCCTTCCCCTTTTACAAACCCTGATTCCCGTCCACCTGTTCGTTTCTGCCCCACTATCACTCCACAACAGAGACCCACATCAGAATCAGTTTTATCAGCACTCACATATGTCATTTCATTGCGGCAACAGTACAGCTCTATACATTAAATTACAACGATGTCATGGAAACCTCTTAGATACCCTAACTATGTATGTGAGCACAAGACTTTTGCACAGCACTGTAGCGATGGAGAATCTGGGGGGGGGGGGGATACAAAGGAAAACTTGAGAAGCAGTAACAATATACACCACCTGTCTCCAGAAAACCGAGTAAAGACCCTATTGACACATGAAAAGAATTAGAAATGGATGGATCTCTAAACTTAGGCCAGCATCTTGGAATACCAGTTTTATCAGATCTGCAGCTGCGTACGGCGGGAAGGCAGCTAGACATCCATCACATCTAGCTTCTTTCCTGATACTCTGAGGAAATGTTTGAAAAATCAAATGTTACTGGAAGCATATCCGGTGGGTCTGGTGTGGAGTCAATAGGAGGGAAGATCTGCATACCAATGCCAGCTCGCATTTACTCCGACCATATACAGAACATCAGAGGTGAAATCCCTACTCCTGAAGTTGCATGCAATTATTCACTTTTTAAGAACAGAGCTAGAAATATCTCCCCCATTTGACGCTTCTGCAGAGATTTGCATTTTGCTTGGCAGAAATAACATCTGCACATTAAAGGTACCGAACAGGACAATGGTTGTCCAGATGCACATCATTGCAAACGTCTGGACCTGCATCGATTTGTAGTTGCAGGCGTCTGCCTCGATTATCCGTTATCAGCCCACTGACAGCGCATTTACGATTAATGTTCCGGTGAATGGGCGCTCAAGTCATTTCAGTCCCTTTGAGAGCAGTACCCATCTATATAAGAGAAGATTATAGGGGTAGCCAAAGTAGGCTTTTGATGTGGTTGGAACATTAGTAACGAAACTCCTAGTGCAAGGGTTACACGAAGAAATCTGCAGATGCTGGAAGTTCAAGCAACACACACAAAATGCTGGTGGAACGCAGCAGGCCAGGCAGCATATATAGGGAGAAGCACTCTCGACGTTTCGGGCCGAGACCCTTCGTCAGTGCCTGGCCTGCTGCGTTCGCTCAAGGATTAGAATCCTCCTTGTTGTTCAATGAAAGGTATACGCAGATAATGTGCACTTCATCGCAAACACAATATTCTGCCAGCTCAAAGTTTCTTTAGAGATCCCTGCCCCTTTCATGACTCTCAGGGACTACAACGAGTACTTATTCAATAGGTACACCTCAACTCTGAGCAACCTCACCCAATCAACATTCTCTGTGAGCACTGTGCCACCAGTCTGTTCATCAGATATTACGACTAGCAGGTATGTTATCCAGGATATCGAGGTTCAATACTGCAGTAAGACTGTTTGAAAACTGTCTCCGAGATTGTGTATTCATTTGCCAAAGAAATTATCATTTGACTTCTAGTTTCAGAAGTTAAGTTTGCCATTCCGGATGTCAGGTGCGACCCGTTCTGTCTCCAGATGCGCTGTTCGTTTTGTATGCAGTTCGTTTTCTCCAAACAGCCCTTCCTGTTTGTAAGCTTTTTTCAAATCATTTGCTGCGCGGGTTAATTTGGATTTCCACTTGCAGCAAACACAGTAGAACGACTTTCACCTCCATCCTCTACTGATATCCTTTGGAAGAGCTATATTTATGAGTCTTAACGCTTTGTAATGTTACGTATTCAGGCAACAATAAATATATGAGTTTGGCAAGGGATTTTATAACAAACAACACTTTTATTAAACACTGAAAACAAACCCCCAAAAGTAAACAAACACTAACGTAACCGGAAACAGCTGCTGTGCGGCAGCTTGAACAGTTCTTAAAGCGATGCAGCTCAAACAGTTCTTAAAGCAACGTTGCAAAAACAGTTCTTTAAAGTAGTATTGCCAAAAGTTCAAAAATGCTCGCAGTCCATTTAAGGGAGAGACTTTCTAAGACGATTTAATTTCTCTTTCGCGCCGTTTTGCTTCGATCCCCGGTGTCGAACTTTTCCCACGAAGAATTTACCAAACGAAACGAAACGGCTTAAAGGCACTGACCTTTCCTTTATCACACTGTCCTCAATCTTCTGCTATCCCGCAGAGATTAACACGAGAACAGTCAACGAATTCTTTCCAAATAAGGATAAAACAAGGTCGAACTCGTTTCACCGTCGTAAATCAATTCTCCTCGATCTTTAACTCCCGAACTCCGATCTTCACTCTCCACTGATCCTCAACTAGCAGTATTGTAAAGAAACTGCTGGCATTGACCTTTTAAACTTTAGGCATTAGATAAAAACTTCATCCTTCAACTAAACTGCGTCATCACATTGAATCACGCAGTGGCATGAATTCAACATGGCAAATCCAGCCACGAACTGCCCTTCCTCATAGGGTGGGGTCTTCCTTTTATAACCTGTAAAAAAAAACTGTCACATGATCTCTACTGGCGGGAAAATGACGTCACTCCACCATCACAAGACCATTACCTCAACTCCAGTATAGCTTCAACCCCGGTCACTTGACAAGTGTACCACTGTCGTGTGTCACGAGTACGTAACAGTAATATTGGCAAACTTTTAGCATACGAACTTCGAAGGAAGTAATTTGTTTAACATTCATCCATATTAAGCTGACGTGCGCCACGAGTTCAGCCTAATCTAAGACATAACTACAGAATTTTGCTGTGTGTATTACCTTATTGGACGCTGATCGTGGTAACAATCGATAATTTCGCATATTCAGGCGCGTGATCATCTTGTATTAAATCTGATATATGTTACTTAACTTCCCGCAGTTTCACAGAATTTTCTTACTAAAAACACCGAAGAAAGCTTCCGGCTCGGGTGATTTTTGAGATGCTTAACTCTTGACTTCATATGACGAACTGTGTGGCAGTAGAGGATCTATGATATATCGAAATCTCATAATCTATTGGCAATGGCAGTAGATGATCTCCTGATCCTGATATTTGAAGTGATCCTGTATGAAACAAAGAATGTTTATTTCCTTAATTACTCCACAATTATAGCCCAATTTGTATTGTAAATCTCGCCCATTTTGAATCACCGGATTGATCTTTTTTGAATAACCCTTGCATTCACGTTGTTCGATGTATTTCTATTGCTAATTTATTTTTGAAAATACACATTGTACAGGAAAAGGGCGTCCATTGTGATAGCTGTAGGTTCGTCCTTCAATACTTCCGAGAACGCACGCAAATACTTGACATATAGTACCATAGACGAATAGAACATTACAGCATAGAAACAGGCCTTTTGGCCCTTCTTGGCTGTGTCGAACCATTTTCTTCTGCCTAATCCCACTGACCATCATCTGGGCCATAACCCTCCACACCTCTCTCATCTATATACCTGTGTAAGTTTTTCTTAAATGTCAAAAGTGAGCCCGCATTCACCACTTCATCTGGCAGCTCATCCCACACTTCCACCACACTCTGCGTGAAGAAGCCCCCCCCACCCCATGTTCCCTTTAAACTTTTCCCCTTCACCCTTAACCCATGACCTCTGTTTTTTTTTCTCACCTGGCCTCAGTGGAAAAAGACTGCTTCCATTCACTCTATCTATACCCATCATAATTTTATACACCTCTATCAAATCACCCCTTATTCTTCTACGCTCCAGGGGATAAAGTCCTAACCTATTTAACCTTTTGTTTTGTAACTCAGTTTCTCAAATCACGGCAACAACCTTGCAAACCTTCTCTGCACTCTTTCAACCTTATTATTATCCTTCCTGTAATTAGATGTCCAAAACTGCGCACAATACTGCAAATTCGGTCTCACCAATGTCTTATACAACCTCACCATTACATTCCAACTCTTATACTCAATACTTCCATTTATTAAGGCCAATATACCAAAAGATCTCTTTGTTACCCTATCTATACATGACGCATCTTTTAGGGAATTATGTATCTGTACTTCCAGATACCCCTATTCTACTGCACCCCTCAGTGTCCTACTACTTACCTTGTATTTCCTAGCTTGTTTTGACCTTCTGAAGTGCAATACCTCACACTTGTCCGCATTAAACTCCATCTGCCAGTTTTCAGCCCATTCCGTCAACTGGTCCAAATCCCGCTGCAAGCTTTGAAAACCTTCCTCACTGTCTACTACACCTCCAATCTTTGTATCATCAGCAAATTTACTGATCCAATTTACCACATTATCGTCCAGATCATTGATATAGATGACAAATAACAATGGACCCAGCACTGATCCCCGGGGCTCACCACTAGTCACAGGCCTCCACTGAGTGTAGCAATCCTCCACTACCACTCTCTGTCTCCTTCCATTGAGCCAATGTCTAATCCAATTTACTACCTATCAATGTATACCTAGCGACTGAATCGTCCTAACTAACCTCCCATGCGGGACCTTGCCAAAGGCCTTGCTGAAGTCCACGTATACAACATCTGTATACAAATTCCCTCCATCCACTTTTCTGGTAACTTACTCGAAAAACTCTAATAGATTGGTTAAACATGGCCTATCACGCACAAAGCCATGTTGACTTTTTCTAATAAGTCCCTGTCTATCCAAATACTTGTAGATCCTATCTCTTAGTATTCCTTCCAATAATTTACTTACTACCGATGTCAAACTTACTGGCCTATAATTTCCCGGCTTACGTTTTATTTTTTTTTAAACAACGTAACTACATGAGCTGTCCTCCAATCCTCCGGCACCTGACCCGTGGATATCGACATTTTAAATAATTCTTCCAGGACCCCTGCAATTTCCACACTAGTCTCCTTCAAGGTCCGAGTGATTATCCTGTCAGGTACTGGGGATTTATCTACTCTGATTTGCCTCAAGTCAGCAAGCACCTTCTCCTCTTCAGTCTGTATAAGGTCCATGACCTCCCTACTTGTTTGCCTTGTTTCCATAGACTCTATGGCAGTTTCCTTAGTAAATGCAGATGCAAGAAAAAACGTTTAATATTTCTCCCATTTCTTTTGGTTCCATACATAGCCGACCACTCTGATCTTCAAGGGAACTAATGTTAAAACTTACTATCCTTTTGCTTTTAACGTAACTGTAGAAGCTCTTGGGATTATCTTTCACCCTGACTGCGAAAGCAACCTCATGTCTCCTTTTAACCCTCCTGATTTTTTCCTTAATTATTTTCTTACTCATTTTATACTCCTCAAGCATCTTATTTCTTCCCGGTTGCCTATACATGTTAAACAGCTCTCAGAGTTCCAATATCCCTCGAGAACCAAGGTACCTTATTCTTATTCATTTTGCCCTTAGCCCTGACAGGAACAAACAGACTCTGCACTCTCAAAAACAATATCTAAGAAGTTGTTACAATTTGTAACACCGTTCTCATAATTTTCCACTTCACTGCCATCCAGAGCCTTAATAAGCTTTTGAGGTTTCACTAGCCCCCCCTTACAAATTATTTTTTATGTTTACTCTTGTGGCTTCCACTATTTTTTTTTGAAACGAAAAGATCAGAAAACTGCTTTGACAGGAACTTGCCTTCATTCTCAATAACCATCCTTTGCCACTTGCACAAAGAAGTGTCTGCCTTCGAACGTCTCCAGTGCTACAGACAGACATCCACTCTCCCCCTTCCCCCCCCCCCCCGATACAACTTCCCCCCCGCGGAAAAATAGAAACAGGATGTCCTGATATGCATGGGTAGTTTCAAGCACTCCCATGTAAACTTTGAAATTTCCATTGTCAGGTAATTTTATATCCCCTGAACTCTCCTCCCACTTATACTAATCTGTAGACATGTTTCTTCAAGATTCAAGGTTAATTTGCTATCAAAGACATTGTAAATGATACAACCTTGAGAATTGCTTGCTCCTAAGTAGATACAAAGCAAGAAATCAGAAAGAACACGATTAAAAAATAATAAAAATAAAATAACCAACACTCGATACGCAAAAGGAAGAAAAAATATAAATCATGCAAACAATTGAAACGATCAACAGCATTCCGATTCAAAATGGAGTCTTCAGCCCGGTATAGTCTCGAAACCTCTCTCTCTCTCTCTCTCTCTCTCTCTCTCTCTCTCTCTCTCTCCATTGACGGATATCACTCCACAGAGAGTGGTGAGACATGTAGTCTCTATTTCGGTGTTAGCCGGACTGAATCGCTGTTTTAGAAGTCGAGATCCCCGACTTGAGGATCGACACGAATCTCTTCCTCACCTGAGAGAGGGAGTGATAGACAGATGGGGGAGAGAGAGAGAGAGAGAGAGAGAGAGAGAGAGAGAGAGAGAGAGAGAAAACGTTTGCTTTATTTACCCATCATGAGTGTGCATGCCTCCATCAAATCTCCTCACAATTGTTTGCGTTCCGAAGAAAAAAGTCTTAAACTATTTAATCTTTTATTATAACTCAGTTATTCCAGACCCAGAAATTTCCTTGTAAATTTTCAGTGTACTCTTCCTGCCTTATTTACTTCTCTTCTGTAGGTAGATGACAAATGCTGCACACAATAGGGCTCACCAATGTCTCATACAACTTAAAAATGGCATCCTCTCCCATGTATTCAATGTTTAGATTAATGAAAGACAAGGTGCCAAAAGCATTCTTTACGACTCTGTCTACCTGTGAAGACACTTTCAGATAATGATTGTGGAAGGAATTTACTAAGACACTGTGAAAGACGTTAAGGGGTTAATAATGTGTTCCCCAAAATAATCAGTGTGAATTCAAAGCTGCTGTCAATTATCTGTGATTTAGGTACTCTGCATGATTGAAATTTGCGCTGTAGATGGGATGTGGGAATAGTTATGTCTATGCTTCTTTATTCTGTGGATTGTCATGTGCGCGATCAAGCAAGCCTGATATAATTGTCTTGAACTGACATTTAAAGCAGATGTATAACTGTAACTGTTCAAGGACATTTGGCCTATGGAAAAGCTGCCAATGTTTATTCCGACTCACGTTATGCGTTTGGGATAGCACATGACTTTTGGCAATTATGGAAAAATAGATGATTTATCACTTCCACGGGGAAAGTGATTAAACGTGCCTCCTTCATACTGAACCTTTTAGAAGCTATACAGTTGCCACAGACTTTAGTAATAATTAAGTGCGAGGCACACACGTCAGCCGAGAATAAGGTCTCTAAGGGGAGTCGGTTTGCAGACAAGGTAGCAAAACAGGTGGTCATTCAGTGATAACCTGTGCCACAGACCCCTCAAGTTGATCGAGAGGGAAGGAGCTCCCTGTGTGCATTGACGTCCAACAGTTGCAGGAAGCCCAAAATCTTGCCAGACAGCAAGACAAATGTGGCTGGAACAAATCTGCATGTTACCAGAATATGGCGTCACCCAGACGGCCGAGTATTGTGCACGCATCGTTTATTATTGCCCCTGGCTCGGCTGGCACATGGCCAGGCTCACATGGTAAAGGAGAAATGCAGCATGCCATCACTCAACAATGCATATGCCCCTGCAAATCGACTTTGTGTTTCAGCCCGTTGAAAGGAGGTTGAAATATGTATTGGTAATAGTAGACATGTTTTTCAGATGGGCGGTGGCCAATCCAACTAGGAGGAAAGATGCAGAAACTGTGGTGAACATATTGATGAAATAAATTATACCTAGGTTTGGATTTCCCCTAGGGATATATTGCGAGAGGGGAACCCATCTTACAAATAAATTAGTGCATTGACTCAAGGAAGCCTTGGGGTTCCAGTTGAAATTGTATGTCCCCTACCATCCTGAGTCCTCAGGTATGGTGGAAAGAGCAAACGGAGAAATAAAACGGACTTTGACAAAAGGTTATCGGCAAAACAGTCTCGAGTGGCCAGAGGCAATGCCCTCAGCAATGCACATTCTGAGAAATCACGCGAATGGAAATACAAGATTTACCCCTCATGAAAGTTTGATAGGGTGGCCTATGACTACAGGAACTAAGCCCCACATGAACCCAGAAAGGGTAGCGCTAATATTAAGTGAGAAATCCGCACACGCATTGTGTCAGGAGGCAGGGAAATCGTATGAGAGGGTCCGGCAAGCCCAGGCACCTTTAGCTGAAGGCAACGTGTATCTGCTTAAGCCGGGAGACAGAATATGTGTGAGATCAATGAATAAAGATTCTTTCTCTCCCAGACTGCTGAGGACCCATACAGCCGTTAAGGTGAAAGAGAAACCTGATTGAATACATGCCACAAGGTGCAAGTTGCACCACGACGAGGACGAAATAAAACACTGAACAGGTGACATCTTTCCCGAGAGAGAGAAGAACGGTGCTGAGAACCAAGAACAAAGTGTTATTGAGAGACTGGAAAATAAATCCGTTTTAACCTGCACCTCATGTTATATACATAGTGACTGATTATTAGCAAAATATAAAATCAAATGAGGACTAACATGAAGGACGTAGTGGTAATAAACATATTGGAGGCGGGATTGAAGGAATATTTTCCTGGCTACAGACCCTCTTTTGCGGCAGCTTAGCGGTGGTAGTTCATTGTGTCATACAAAGTCAATGTCAGGGAGATGGTTGCATTACTCCATGCACAATCAGACATCACGGGAGGGGAAAAAAAAAGAGGATAGCTGCGATGAAGAGAAATGATTTACTTATATTCCCGATGCCACAGAAATCATAACTGACAGGCCAGCACATTATGGAGAAGGGTAAGGAGATTAGGAACGTGGGAGAACAACTGGAAATTTTTTACAGTGGAGGATCTTGGTGGGAAGGAATATGGGGATGGTTTTCCGGATCTAACGACATACTGCATAACTTCATTATTCTGTAGAATTATAGTCTAAATTCGTCCTTATGGCTAGATGCTTCATGTCACGTACACTTTGGGTATAAATAAGAGTGCAGTTTATTGTTAAGCGGAGTTCCAAAATCCCGCTTTTAGGTGCTTGAGCTCCGCATGGTATCATCTGATAACTAAAGGATTTTTCTACGGCACTCTCCCTCCGAGTCCGAGTATTTTTTTCTGCGGCAATTATAGACCTGCACTCCCAGAGCCCTTTGTTATACCGCATTCCTGAGTTCCCTACCATTCACCGTGTAAGACCTGCCCTGATTTTTTTTTCTTTACCGAAGTGCAACACCACTCACTTATCTGCAATAAATTATAACTGCTATTTCTCATCCCATCTTTTCTGATTATCCAAACCCGCTGGAAGATATGATAGCCTTCCTCTCTAATCAGCTCACTACCAATCCTGGAGTTATCCGAAAATTTACTTATCCAGTTAAACACATTATCACCCAAATCGTTGATACGGATGACAAGTAACAAAAGACGAGCACCGATCCATGCGGTACTTCAGTAGTCACAGACCTGCCGTCAGAGATATAACACGAAGCCCTACTGACAATCCTTAATCAGTCCGGTCTGTTAGAATACCTTCCAATAATATCCCACTCGTTATGTCAGGCTCACTGGCCGGTAAATTGCTGGTTTACTTATTAAAGCATTCTTAAACATCAGAAGAACATTGGACAGTACGATATGGAGAGCAAACTGTTGTCCATATAGCAAGCTCCCCATAGCCACGCATCTGCCGAACCCAAAGGAACGTCAGAGACCGAAATAATTTGGTACAAGCAGTGTGCAAGAAGTTGCCAGTCAACATTGAGCTCAATGTAGAACTGTATTAGAGACTCCAGCCTCCGAATTTTCCCATAGGGGTTTACTCCCAAACACTTCCCCATTAATGAGCAAGGCAGCGGTGGCTTGACATTAGAGTTTCCCGTCTTCAGGACGAGCTACCTACCACAGCTGACATGCCTCGTCTGCACAAAGGGACTAGTTTTAATCCTCCAGTAACTCCTACCGGTAGAAACTGTTCCGCCGAGCTTACATGCTAAGCCACAGATGAAGGCTAGGGGCTGAACAGTTGTCTGTGGCTGTTTGAGGCGTGCGCCGTTGGAAACATTTAATAGCTAGTAGGAACTTGCCTCCGTTACTACCCCCGGGTAAAACAACCTTAATGAACCAGAGATTAAAAGTGTCAATATGATAAAGATAGAAACTTGTTTTTAGCCATTGGGGCTTCGCAGTTTAATAAGTCTATAATGACAGTTCAACATTGAAAGACTGCCAAAATCCCGCCGATATGGTTATTCGCCAGACAAGTATTAAGTACTTTAAGTCGTGTCGAAATATATGACATAAAAAATTTAGCTAAGTCCTCGCGTTTGTCGAATGATATATTGATAATGCTGCATAATCGGAATGATTGAATCTCCTGTTTAGTTGACTAGTTTGAGAATAACAAAGCTGAGTGTGCGAAAAGAAGCCAAACCAGGTCTGGAAACCAAGGGTAGAGCTGCCATAGAAAGTTGGATAGGGGAAGGATGAGAAAGAAGAAGAGCTAGCAGGCAATAGGCGAAGCCAGGTGGGTGGGGATGATGTATGAATTAAGAAGCTGGGATGTGGTAGCTGGAAAAGGCAAACGACTGGAGAAAAGTGAATATAACAGGGCAAGAGACTGGAACATACGAGAACAGCAAGGAGAATGGGCACCAGGGTGAGTTGAAAGGCAGATGAGTAGAAGACTGAAGATGCTAGTGTGATGAATAGAAGAAGGGGGAAGGTAAAATACCCGAAGGAGAAATCAATTTTCATGCAATTGGAAGGGACCTAGTCGGTATAGGAGGTATTGTTTCCCCACACTGAGTGTAACCTCATTGTAGTAGCAGAGGAGGTCATGCATTGATATGTCGGAATGGAAATGGTGCTTGGAATTGAAGTGTAGAGCTACTAGACAATTCTGATTTTGGAGGATGGATCTGAGGTACTCGACAAACTGGTCCCCGAAATTCCTTGCATAATGCAACAAATTTCATAACACCTGAGTCTCTAGAGTGGATCTAACCCGTTGCAACAATCTTGAGTTAGGAACCCCAAAATGTCAGAGAGATGCTATGGATTCAATGTGAGTTGAGGACTGGATATTCTCTTTTCATTTTTTTATTAAATTTCATATACACAAATACTTAATTCATAAGGATACTGATTATAAATCAAAATTAGACAGCACAAAATACACTATAAGTAAATCACACTGACACAATCACGGTATTCCATATTCACGATCAGTCAAATAAAATAAATTTAATTATTATATATAATAATATGGTTAATTATATCATTTAAAAAATCTACACGCACTAACAAGACAAAGCTGATTCGTAAAAAAAAAACCAAGAGTAATAAAAAGAGTATTTTACCATACAGCATTACATAATAATAGCCGAGATCTATATGTTAATAACACTAACAATTCAAAACTTTTAAAATAGTTCAGACAGGCTCCCCACAGCGTTCGAAAATCTCCGTTAGAACCAGAAATCGAAAAACGAATATTCTCTAAATTTAAACTTGACATAACATCGCATAACCATTGAGCATGTGTGCGCGGGGGGGGGGGGGCTGGGGGGAGAACCTCCTTCCATTTAAGCAAGATCACCCTCCTATCCTTAAGAGATATAAAAGCCAGTACCCGCAAATAGGAAGGCTGAAAATTGGTAGCTCTTTCCTCAACAATACCAAATATGACAGTCAAAGGATTGGGCTTAAAATTAACTTTAATAAGTACAGAAAATTTGGAATACATCTTTCCAATATTTTAAGGCTCGTAGATGACCAAGATATATGAATTAATGAAGCCTCTCCATTATTACATCTGTCACAATAAGGGGATAATTCTGCAAAAAAAAAAAACAACAACAGAGCTTGTCTTTAGGCATATGAGCCCTATGTACCACTTAAAACTGTAGGAGCGAACGACGAGAACATAATGATGAAGAATTAACCATTTTGAAAATCGCCCTGCAGGACTCATCAGATAATGAAGTCTGTAAATCATTTGCCCAATCTTTTTCTTAATTTTGTCTAAAGGACCCATTCTCAATCTCAAAAACAGACTATAATTATAAGATATTGAGTCGTTATCAAAAGATTTCAAATTAAAAATTATATCTATTATGTTCTCATCCGAGCTGGTAGGAAATATATATAGTTTAGATCTTTAAAAACCTCTAATCTGAAGATATCGAAAAAAGTGGGTATTTGATAGGTTATATTTCACTGAGAGCTGCTCAGAAGGAGAAAGAGTCCCTTCAACAAACAGATCCTGAAATTGTTTCATGCCATGTCTATCCCATTCTCTAAAAAAAAAACGGATTGGTCGTAGATGGTTTTTAAAAAATTAGAAAAACTGAGACTAGAAAGGGAAAATCTCAATAACCCGAAATGTTTTCTAAATTGTAGCCAAATCCTTAATGTGAGTCTTGTCAGTAAACTGTCAGTTAATTTATTTAAAGATAATGGAAGAGTGGATCCAAGAAGAGAAATAATGGAAAATATCGTAACAGAGTTGGCTTCCAAAACGACACAAATTGGACAATCTTCACGATTAATACAATAATAAACTGAATACAATAGTTATCACTAAAGGGTTAGTACTGAGAAAACTAGTTCGCCCGAAGAGATATAAGTCCCCTGGTCCTCATGGAATGCACCCTAGGATACTGAAAGAAATGATGGAAGCTATAATAGAGGGTTTGGTAATCTCTGGATTCTGGGCAGGTCCCAGCGGACTGGAAGACGTGAATGTCATGCCAGCGTTCAAAAAATAATTTAGTCAAAAAGTAGGTAATTATACGCAACTTAGGTTAAGGTAGGTAACTTAGTTTAACAGATCTAGTTGGGAAAGTGCTTGAAGAAAAGAGTATTAAAGAAAAAATAGCGAGGCAACTGGAAAGAAACTGATCCATCAGGCAGACGCACAATGGATTTCATAAAGGTGGGTCCTGTTTGACAAACTTACTGGAGGTCTTTGAGGTTTAAACGAGCGCAGGCCTCAGAGGGGAAGAGATGGACATTATTTATTTGGATATCCAGAAGGCATTCCATAATGCCAACATGCCGCATAAAAGACCTATCCTAAGATAAGGATGCATAGAGTTGAGAGTGAGGTTTTTGCATGTATACAGGATTGGTCAACTAATAGAAAGCAGAGAATTTGGGTTACATGGTTGCTACTCTGGTTTGCAATCGGTGGTGAGCGGGTGTGACGGATAGGTTGGTGTTGGCCCCGGAAATGTGCCCTGACCTCTATTGTGGAACTGTACTCTTCCAGGTTGAAGAAGAGGGCGGGGAACATCATAAAGGATTCCTTCCATCCTGCGCACGGACTGTTTGAACTGCTTCCGTCTGGTAGGCGCTTCAGATCCCTCCAGACTAAGACTAATAGGCACTGGAGAAGTTTTTTTTTCCCTACTGCGGTCCCTTTGCTGAACAGTTAACTGCTGGTTAACTGTCGGCTAACTATTACTTGGATTGCACTACTTGTATGTATAATCTATATTTTCATTTATATTTATCTTTATTATTGTTATGAGCAGAGAGACAACATCTGCCAGAAGTAAATTCCTTGTATGTGCACAAGTACTTGGCGATTAAAGTCTGATTCTGATTCTGATATACATCAACGATCTGGAACAGGGGACCAAGAGCAGAATGCCGAAGTTTGCTTTTGAAATTCAATTGAGTGGAAGAGCAAATTGTGCAGAAGATACGGAGGGTCTGCAGATAGATGTCAATATTGGTAAATGCGAGGTCATCCATTTTGGAAGGAAACATGAAAGAGCACGTTATTATTTAAAAGGCAAAAAAATGCAGCATGCTGCTATTCAAAGGGACTCGGGAGTGCTTATGCATTAATCACAGAATGTTGATGTCCAGTTGCAGCAGGTTATCAACAAGGCAAGTGGAGTGTTGGCCTTCATTGATAGAGGGATGAATTTAAGAGCGAGGAGATTATGTTGCAACTGTAGAGAATATGGTAAGGCCTCACCTAGAGTACAGCGTGCAGTTCTGGTTTCCTTAATTGAGGAATGATATACTGAATTTGGATGCATTGCAGGGGACGTTCACCCGGGTGCTTCTAGAAATAAGGGGGTTAGATTATATAAGCCATGATCTTATTGAATGGCGGAAGAGTCTCGATGGGCCAGATGGCCTACTCCTGTTCGTATTTCTTATGTTTTAAAGTAAACAAACCAAAACACTCAGCACATATGTTTAGTACATCGTCTGCTCTGGAAGAAAAAGCAATACATTTTATTTCCACTTCCAGAAAAAGGCTCCCAGACAGATATCCGGCTGGAGACGGACATCCGATAGACGGACATGACCGGGGCAACCAGCATAAAAATCGAACTTTGCTGAACAGATCCTTCTACAACCAGTATTTGACTCTTTTCCATTGACGCCACTCAATGCCGGAGAGCTCTGGGGCCTTAGTACTGATGACTATCCGCAGGATGGTTACGTCGTTGAAGCTGGAGGTTTCGGAACAGCTGTGGGAGCAGCTGAGTTTCTCGACAGATTAGAGTTGGTCTGTCCCGACCGGTCGATATGGGTAAAGCTTCATTTCTTGTGGTATCAATCCTCCCAATGTTAAGAGGCTTGTGGGGGCCTGCAAAGAGAAAATTGGTGAGAGCTTTCTGAAAATCTTGTCCATTCACCCGTTGTTCAGAGTTATTTTTTGAAGACGAGTAAGCACATCTTACACTTGATGATGAGCACAAACGAGGAATTGTGTATTACGGCTTGGGGAAGTAACTAGAGTGACCGGAGACCCCAAAGTTCCCAAAATGCCTGATGCCTAATCTCTGCTGGCGGATGCTCCACGAAGAGGAGTGACGCTTCCTTGTTGGAGTATATTTGAGACCCGAACTGCAAAAGCTTTAGGCAGGAAGACAATGGTTGTTAGGAACACATCGAATGGGGAGATCACCCTCAGGCGATGCCATATCTTTTCCTGGTGACTGTAATATCTGCTTTTAACATAGAACATAGAAGAGTACAGCACATTACAGGCCCTTCAGCCGACAATTTTATGCCCACCCTCAAACACTGCCTCCCATATAACCCCGCAAATTAAATTCCTCCATATACCTGTCTAGTAGTCTCTTAAATTTCACTAGTCTGCCTCCAGCACTGATTCAGGCAGTGCATTCCACGCACCAAGCACACTCTGTGAAAAACATTCCTCTAATACCCTCCTTGAAATTCCCTTCCCTTACCTTAAAGCCGTGTCCTCTTGTACTGAGCAGTGGTGCCCTGGGGAAGAGGTGCTGTCTGTCCACTCTGTCTATTCCTCTAATCATATTGTACACATCTATCATGTCTCCTCTCATTCTCCTTCTCTCCAAAGAGTAAAGCCCTAGCTGCCTTCATTTCTGATCATAATCCATGCTCTCTAAACCAGGCAGCATCTTGGTAAACGTGCTCTGTAGCCTTTCCAAAGCTTCCACATCCTTCCTATAGTGAGGCGACCAGAACTGGACACAGTACCACCAGTGTGGCCGAGCTGGAGTTTTATAGAGCTGCATCATTACATTGCGTCTTTCAAACTCCATCCCTCGACTTATGAAAGCTAACACCCCATAAGCTTTCTTTACTACCCTATCTACCTGTAAGACAACTTTCAGGGACCTGTGGACATGTACCCCCAGATCCGTCTGCTCCTCCACACTACCAAGTATCCTGCCACTACCAATTACCAAGTATTTTACTCTGTGAAAATCATGAGAAAGGCATCTCGTGGACAGGAAAGTCTACAGCCAAGCCATTCAACTTTGGTGATTACCCGGTAACTAATTTTGGAAAAGGAGACTGACGGAGAACATATTAAATTTCGAAGATATCTCTTCTACTGACGAGTTCGATGCGGTTCTTCCAAGAGTACTCGCCACACCATCCCAGTCACAGAGGATACCCTTTTCAAGAAGGGCCTCGGGGACTGGAACCCGCTGAAGAAGATGACTTTCGGCAGCATGTGCTAAAGCTGAAAGAAGCTGGGATTATTACTGAGTCCAGGATTCCCTATCTGGCACCTATAATGGTGCTGACGAAGAAGTAAGTGCAGGCACGAATGTGTGATAAATATCGGACTCTGAACCGACAAACAGTTCCCGACCTGAATACTGTTCCATTAATCGAGAACGTGTTGGTTTGCCTGAGTGGATCGAAATGGTTCAGTATGCTGGACCTAATGTGCGGATATAACCCATGAGTGAGGCTGAGAAAGAGAAGGCGGCATTCATATGGATTCTTGGATGCTACTTCGATTCATTCAGTTTGAAATGATGACACAGAGCATATCAGGAGCACTAGCTACTTTCCAGCTTTTCATGGAGAAAACTTTTTGATGTTTGGGGAACTTGTCTGAAATGAATTTGGATGATCTCATAGCATTCGGGTCTGTCCTAGGAGCTAACGAAGGGGTTAGGCACACTGAAAGATAAAGGATTGAAACTGTGTCTGAACCAGTGCCAGTTCTGCAAGATGTCTGTCAATAAACAACGCCGCGAACATGGTCTCACGGCATAGAGTAGTTACAGATCTGTCAAAGAAGCATGCGGCGACCACATAGCCAAGGCCTACGAATGCAAGTGCTCTACACTCGTTCTTTGGATTCTGTAGATGCTATTGGAGCTTCCTGGAGGACTATCCTAAAGTTAGTCACCTTTGGAATCAGCTTTTGTGTGGTTACCTCCTTTGAGGAAGAAAGGCAAGAGGATGAAGGAGCAGATGGTAAAATTTAACTTAGTCCTTCGCAGCCTTCATTTGCTGAAGGAGCTTCTGAGGAAAGAAACCAGAGTTGGATATTGAAAACCCCCAATTTCCGTATGCATTGCATACAGACGTCAGTCGAACGGGCTTAGGGGGGCTTATTTATCAGGGTCAGGGAACAGTGTTGAGACCTGTTGTTTTTATCAACTGGAGTCACCGTCGGAGCCGAACTACCTCAGCTCAAATTGTAGTTTTTGGTATTGAAGTGGGCTGTGATGGATAAATTGATTATCCTGATGGTGCGACTGATAACAATTATTGAAATAAATCCACCACGTCGACATTTGATGCCGCATGCCATCGTCGGTTGGTGGTGTTGTCTGCCAATAAGTTCAGACCGAGCTACCCGCCGGGGAGGCGGCACGCTGATGCCGATGCATTGCGGACGTGCACAGGAAAGGCTGGAAATGGACGGGAGTGGGACAGCGTCCCTGTACCTGGAGTTAAAGCAAGGTGTCAGCTTTCCTCTACATGGAAATCAGAAGCAAGTCCCGGGATAATAGAGAAGTGGATTACTTGGGTGTTTCTGATTGTCCTATTCCAAATGTTTGCTGTAAACTAGCCGCTCTGAAGACGAAGCAATTGCCGACGTTGAGTCCTGGGGAAGTTGCCGCCAAACATGAGACGACACTTGTATTGGTACGGTTCGGTCAGCTGTTGAAAAAGAGGATATGGCTCAAGCTGGAACGACGAAACACCCTGACACGCCTCTAATTCTGAGTGACTAGAACAAATTGCAGTAAGGAATAAGTTTGAATACCGACTCGTGTCTCCTCCAGACAGGGCCCGGCGTTCCCAATTGGTTTTGGCTGAGAAAGATCGGAGGATTGTGCTTAAGCCACTCCATGATGGTTCAAGACATTTAGCGTTTGATAACATCTATAGGGTTTTAGTTCTACCGGCTTGTGGTCGAAGAGTTCCTTAATTCGTGCAATCGATGTATTCGAATGAAGACTCTGCCTCGATGGACGTTCGCTTATCCCATTTGCAGACTGCTGGGTTATTTGATTTTGGATGAATGGATTTCCTCTCCATAGAGTCTGAATCCTTCAACACGGTGAATGTGTTGAATATTACTGATCACTACATCAGATATGCCAAAGCGTTCCCGACAAAGGATCAGCGAGTGTCTACCGTGGCCAGTGTGTTATGGGAAATTTATTTTTTTTTCTGGCCTACCCAGAAAACAATATTATTCATAGAATCAAGTGTTTCGATAAGAACTTCGAAGGTTTTCTTAATTACAAACTGGAAATATACAAGCAAATATACATCAAACATCTCATGAGTTTCTACCGTTGCGGACTAAGTGGTGGTAACTTACTTTTTTTAGAATATGTGAAGATTTAACGCTTTTTCACTGGCGGCAGAACACTAAAATTTGTTGATTAACAGTAGCAAGTGTAATCCTTCCTAATTTGTTTGTTCAAAGACATAAGTAATCTCAGTTGTGCAATGCTTTTTTTACAGTTGGGAATTCTATCCCCTATAAATAAATAATCCGTTAGCACAATGAAAAAGAAACAGTGTTTACATTGCAATTGAGGTCAGAAGAGTCTCTTTCTAAAGATGGAACAACCGGTAATCAAGCAAGTGAAAAACGTCTATTATCCTATTCTTGGAATAATTGGCGTTCCAGGTGAGTTGAATATCTGCAAATGTTTTCACTGTTAGAACTCTGCTGACTCATCCATATCTTCAGCTCATCATGACCACGGTGTCAAAATCTTCGCACAACCGTTATTGACATGTCAATTTTTAGCAATCCGGTAATATATTCATAACTGAACGAATAGTTCAACTCCACTGACTGTATTTGTCTGCATTACTGCGGAATCAATACGCAGCTCAAATAACTATGAACATTTCATTTTCGCTATGTTATGGAGATTTTTTTTTTTGCCGGTGATTATAAGGACACGCAGGTGGTCGGAGAAATTATGCTGTTTTAGCTCTAGACAACCCGAGTAATATTATGGCTGTGTGGCTATTTTTATTTATGGAAAGCTTTTTCATATAATCTATTCTATTTCTTAATTTGCTGTAAGTACCTGCAAGGGGAAAATAGTAAAGTTATCATTACGGTGCATTTATGTCACTGTAAACTATACGGTAAGATATAAGACTTTGATAATTACTTTGACTCTGAGAGGTAACAACGTACAGTGATGAATGTCAGTTAACCATGCTGAATCTGTATCACTCTGTTGCACAGAATGTACAAAAGAAATTATGTTCCCTATTCCAAGTCCATTCAATTCTGTAAGGCGATTGAATCCGAGTGCGATGTTATCAATGAAATAACGTGATTCTACTCACCAAAATACCAGAATTGGAGATTAATTTATTAAGCGTTCAAGCGAAATGCAGCGGCTGAGATATACTGAGAAGTGATATTGACATGTATAGAGTACACAGGCTATCCCAACGTCTCTTCAAAAACAGCACTGAATTATTAGTAAAAAAAAAATAGGACAAGAGGCAAATATAGGTACATTTAAGAATTGTGATTAGTTTCTTCCTACATTTTTGTTAGGAGCGAAACCAGTCAACATATTCGCAGACCTTTCTGTTCCAATAGCAATGGATATAAAAATATAGCAGACTTGCTACCGAGCATGAGGTAGAATGCTACATTGGAAAACTCATCACCCTGCTGATTCACCAGGGCCACATTTTTGCTCGCCAATAATATTCATTGGTGTGTGTCCTTCCATTCCACGCCTTGGGGCGCATCGAGTGGCATTTCTTGCAGTTTCCGTAGTGTTTTACTATATTTTTACGTGCCAATTTGTAAATCCGACACTCAACCCAGCGCGGATGTAAAGCGAGCGACAAGCCAGTTGGTTTCACACTCGCGACCACTTGCCTCGAAGTACCGTTCTGATGTCACTCCACCAAAAGCAGGCTAAATAAATACAACTTGTTGCAGGTTTTTGGAAGATTGTAATATTATAATTCCTGTGAATCATAATATTACTTTAGAATTTCATTGCAATTCTCAGAAATATATTTCGTTTGATGCATTTCCAAGTTCTAACGACGACACATTTATTTACATTTTCCAGCTAATATGATGGCAATCCTCATTCTCTGTCGTGGAAACTGTGGTCTCACCAAATGCATCACCCGATACCTGTTGTTCATGGCTGTCGCTGACCTAATGGTTCTCATATTTGAAGTAATTCTCTTTGAGATTAAAGATAGTTACTTCCCATACTCAATCCTGAACTATACTCCAATTTGTCGCCTTAATCTGACCGTACTGTTTGTTTCCATTGATTGTTCTGTCTGGTTAACTGTGGCGTTTACCTTTGATCGATTCGTGGCAATTCGATGTCATATGTTACGAGGAAGATATTGTAACGAGAAAACAGCGTCTGTAGTTGTTACTGTGGCCTGCCTCTTAAGCATTTCACAAAACATTCCGACATACTTTATATATGAAACTCGGGAGATAATTGACAAAGTGCCATGGTCTTGCGTTGTAAAATCAAGTTTCTATACTTTGCCCATATGGATAGCACACTTATGGATAGATACAATTTTAACTCCGATTTTGCCGTTTGTTTTAATTATGCTGCTCAATGGGTTGACAATCAGACACATAGTACAGGCCAATAGAACGAGGAGCAGTCTTCGGAAAGGAAGTAACGGTGGGAAGAACATTGATCCAGAGATAGCGAATCGCAGAAAATCAATTACATTACTACTGTCTATATCTGGTTCGTTCCTCCTGCTGTGGATGGTAACTTTTTGTTGTTACATTTCCGTGCAATTTTCAAATGCTCAGTTTTTAGAAGAGAATTACAATAACCCATTTACTATTGCAGAACAGTCTGGTTATATGCTTCGAAGTTTGAGTTCCTGCACAAACACCTTTATCTATGCAGTGTCTCAGAGAAAATTCAGAAATGAACTGACGGACGTCATTAAACGTCCCCTACAACGACTTAGTAAACAAAACCCGTAAAAGAATCGTTGTTTGATTCTCAATTTTTTAAAAGAATCTTTCCTCGATATTAATATGTTCTCTATTTTAACTGTGTCTATAAAAATATTCAAAAAATATGAAATAGATAGATTTAAGGTGTCTGTAATTGTTGAAAAAAGAAACCACCACACTAGATTCTACGCATCAATGCACCTGTGTTTACTATTCACGGTAATGTTCACGGTATTTTGATAATGCTGTGTGTATAACCTTGTTGAACGCTGATCCTGAGAATAATCGATATTAAGCATTCTGTGTTGAATGTAATACGTGTTTAACCCAACTTTTCTTGAGGTTCACAAAGGTCTCTCATTAAAATCCCCGAAGAAAGCTTCCGCTCCGTGTGATTTTTGATGTGTGTAACTCCCTACCCAGCTTTGTACAAAACGAGCAGCGAGAGCAGTAAAGGAAATGTAATCAAGCAGGACAGGAATTATAGAGTTCATTGTAGAGGCATTCTTGAAACAGTGGATTTTCCAAATAGTGGTGGGAAATTACAGTATTGATTGTCAAAATGAGGCTGACATGTGGCTCACTTTGTGAAGCAGAGTTTTGAGAATAGTCTGGATCTTTTGCGAAAGCAGAATTTTGATTCAGGGCATTAATTAAAGCATTGGGATAACACCATCCCCAGTTCAAGAAGAAAGGCGGTTTTAGAAATGTGGTAGAAGAGGTTTATCTGGATTGGAGGGTATGTTCTTCGGTATAAAGTGCAGTTTGTCAAATGTTTCTTGTTTAAACTCGGCATTTAACTGCTGAAGAAAGATCTGATAGAAGCTAGAAAAATAATGTCAGACAAACTTTCAAAACCACTGGTGTTTCAGCAAGATTAGAATGCAGCCTCTGGAAGCAATTAGCACATAGAACCCTGCAGCGCAGGAGCCGGCCATTCAGGCTCAGGTATCAGTGCTGGGAATGATGCCAAGTTATTTATATCATGTTACATGTTACTTTCAGTACTCCATTATTAACGTACCTATCTAAAAAACAATCCTGTCCGCTGCTATCAGAACTGATTTCACTACAACCATTGATATCCTGCTCTCTGCAACTAACGTTCTTTGTTTGAATGAAAGATATCCGCAACTTGATTTTAGCTTTTTTCCCTATCACTTTACATACATGCCTTCTGAAATTTCAAAGTTTGTCTATGTTAATTGTTGTGTTTCGTCTTAGTGATTTTTAAACTAAAATCTGTTGTACACAATTACACCCTCAGTTCTAGTCAACCGGCTAAAAAATACGAGCTTCTGTACCAAACCCTGCAACAGGATCCTTGCCTTCCTCATCAGGAGACCACAGTATATGGAGATCAGAAATAACATCTCCTCCTCTCTGATAATCAACGCAGGCGCACATCAAGGATGTGTGCTTAGCCCACTGTTATACGCTGTGTAAACCCTCGAAAATGTGGCTAGACACAGATCAAATATCATCTCCAAATTTTTTGATGAACAAATTTTTATTGCAGAATTCCACGTAGTGTCGAAGATACGTACAGGAGTGAGATAGATTTGCTGGTTGTGTGTTATTGCAGGAACTACCATTCACACACCGTCTGTGGGACCAACACGTTAATGGTGGATATCCGGAAGTGGAGGTCGGGGGATCACACACAAGTCCACATCGGGGGTTCATCGGTGGAAAGGATGAGCAGTTTCATGTGCGTCAACATCTCTAAAGAACTATCCTGGGTCCAACATATAGAGATGATTGGGAATAATGCACAACAGCGGTAACATTTCATAAGGATTTTGACGAGAGCTATGATGTCACCAAACACTTCTGCAAATTTCTACAGATGTAACGTGAAGAGGATTCCAGCTGGATGCATTGGCATCTGGGTCTGGCATGCAGAGCGCATTACATAGGATCGGAAAAGCTATGCAAATTTGTAAATTCAGCGAGCTCCCTCAGGGACACTAGCCTCCCCAGCATCGAGGACACCTTCAAAAGGCGATGTCTCAGAAAGACAGCTTTCATCATTCATGACCTTCGTCAAACCAGAAATGTCCTCCTGACATTGTTATCATCAAAGAGGAGTTACTACAGACTGAGGACACACATTCAATGTTTCAGGAACTACGTATTCCTCTCTGCCATTATATTTCAGAATTAACAATGAACCCTTATTTACTACCTCTTAGTTGATTCTTTTTTTTCTAATTATATACTACTTCTTTAATTCAATTTCTATACATATATGTAACGCTCTGGGAAACGTCTCACCGCTAATATATATAATTTTCTTTAGCAACAATCATTGGGTTACGACTAGATATACTGGGAGTTTGGAATTTGTGCTGTCAAGTGAAGAGAGTGTTTTGTTTTCTTCTTGTGCGCCTGGGAGCGAGTTGTTCTAGGTCTTTTGTTCAGTGGAAGATGAAGAGAAAATATGCCTGAAAGGAGTAGACTTGGATTGGGGCCGTGAGAGGAGGAAACTC
This sequence comes from Hypanus sabinus, assembly GCF_030144855.1. Classification (NCBI taxonomy): domain Eukaryota; kingdom Metazoa; phylum Chordata; class Chondrichthyes; order Myliobatiformes; family Dasyatidae; genus Hypanus; species Hypanus sabinus. The sequence continues at coordinate 151,001,117 of NC_082710.1, read as the reverse complement.
GAGGAAAATCGATGGAGAACCATCGGAAGGGAAACCGTGAGCTCCATTGTGAGCATTAGCCTGTTTCATTAAAGTGGGGCGCTTTCCTTTTTGTTTCCTTACGCAGCGTACACACAAGCAAGAGTCAGATTTCACACATTTGGTGGGAACAGGGACTGTGCTCTCTAGACTAACACCAACGGCCGAAAATGAGGGTTACAATTGTGGGCGCATGACCGGAAATGATTTCGTTGAATGTTGTGTGATTGCCCCGAACACTGAACCAGTAGATTGTGTGCTTAAATATATGCTAGTATAGATGCTTCCGGGGTGGAAAGGTGGTGTGCATCCACATGGTTACTGGTAGCTAATGCATGCCTGTTGAGTGAAGGATATTCGTACTCCGGATGAATTGTTAATTCGACTTTTAAGTACTGCTAAAGCTGTCGGCAAAGTTACGATTGTTGAGCAGAGGTTCAATAAAATGGCGGAAATTGTTTTGCCTTTTGATTTTGGGGCGGGGACTCTCCATACTTCCCGTGAGGAGGAGAGTGTAGCGGTGCGGGCCACTAGCAAGCCGAGTCCTCCGTAGCTGAAGGCGGAGACTTCATAGACAGCGTACTTTCGTTTTTGCTTAGCAAGGGAAGGAATGGTCTGCTTTCAAAAGTCTAATTCGTCCACGTCCCCCGGGGAAGAGTGCGAATTCTGAATTAGTGTCCGCCCTTACCTCTCTAGCGAATAAATGGAAAAATACCTAGGTCCAAATTCTCAGCTATGGTAGGGTCTGCCTAACCTCAGGAACAAAGCCCGACCTAAAGCGAAGAGGAATGTGACCCTTGCTTGGACCAGACTTCTCAGTTGTTAGATGAGTAGCAGTGCTCGGGTGACTTAAAACGACAGCTATTGGTTGAAAGTTTGAGGAGGCGAACTGCTGACGTTGTGAGAGCTGTAAAATCCCTGTACTTCCATGCTCCTCCTGCCGCTAACATGCAAGCACTGGAAAATGCGTTTGGCCCGATAAGAAGCCCAATGGAGCTCATGACGGGACCTCAGAACGTGCACCATGGAAAGGGGAAGAAGGATTCTGCTTACGTCCCTCAGCTGGAGAGGCAGCTAAATTGCTTGCGGCACAGAGGGATCATTCAGACGGCTGAGGTGGATCAGTTAAGAATGGACCAGATAGCAAAGGGCGCTCAGTCTCAGGACCAGATCCTTGGGGTCTCTGACAGTCTCGCAAGACGCGCCTCCTCTCTCGCTGGTTGGGCTGATCTGAGAAGTAAGTCTAATGCGCTGTTAGTGTTCACTGCTATGTAATCGTTTTTTTCTGTAATGTTTACTGTTGAAGTAATGGTTTCTCTGTAGCAGCAATGTTTGGGTTACGGCTGGAGATAACAGGATGCATGTTAGCCAATCAGGATTTTCTTGCCCTGTCTTGTGATACTGGAAGCAGCTGTTTTCTTGGGCTTTTGTGTGAAGGAAAGGGAGAAATGAAGAGAGAAGACACGAATAGAGAGATTTGGTAGACCGCTGGACGATGTGCAGTCGAAGCGAGGGTCCGAGAGGAAGCGCCCATTGAAGCAGGATCTGCGAAGAGGAAATCATGAGCTCCAACTTTGCGGTACACAGACTGTTCATCAATAAGTCTTATGATTTGGGACCATTTTCCTTTTATATTTTGGTTCTCTACTAGCCATATGGTCGAATTAAGTGTTAAAAAGCGTAATCGTTTATATCACATGTTGTATACTGTTTGTTATTTCAAGGTACTGATTTGAAACAGGGGACACATCGCGCAGCATCAGCACAAACGAGATTTCTTAAGTTTGACCGGGCAGGGGGTTATCACCCCCTATATTAAGCCGCTAGGCGAAGCGAGTGTTGCATACCAGAGGAGGAGAATAAGTCACAGGCGTGGGTGGCCTCTGTCAGTAGGCTACAGTCCTCACTAGTGGTCCGCTGCGCCAAATTTATAACGGATATCCTGTCCCTGCAGTGGTATAGAAGATTGCTGCAAAGTTGAGAACTGAAAAGTCCCGTTTGTTATCAACGGAGTATAACACAACCCCCCTCTTCCCATATGATGGTGCTGATAAGGGGGCAGATCCTTTTGGGAACGAACTATTCTGAGGTCTGCTAGCAGCCAGTATCGCGTGATAAGAGGAGCAGCCGGTATTGTGTGTTATAACTGTGTTGAAGAGGGATCCTTCAGGCGGGGGTGTGAACGATGGAAAACCGCTAGAGTATGAGACCCAGATATCTAAGCATAGAAAGTCGTTCGAAAAACTTAAAAGAGGCCCAGTAAGGGATGGTCTGGTGTATCAGCGGGAACACAGTTACAGCAATATATCAAGAAACACCCTAAAGGCTTAGTGGGGCCAAACTCCAGTGTATCGCTGCAGGTAGATGGTACTTATGCTAGAGCAATATTTGACACAGCGTAACAGGACAATTTGCTGTACCGCTCATTTTATAACTAGTATTTGACGTAATTACCATTGACTAGCGATCAGTGCACTAGAGATCTGGGGTCTTAGTGCGGGTGATTATCCATATGATGGTTATGTGTCAGTGAAGTTAGAGTTTTCGGAGGCCGATGTGGGAGTGTGTGAAGCACCTGATACATTAGCGCTAGTTTGTCCGTTCAGAAGGCCTGCGTATCATTCCTGTGGGGACCAACACTCCTATTCTGAGGAGACTTGTTGGGCCTGCAAGCAGAAGGCTGGCGAGAGCGTCCTGAGAGCATTGTTCGATCACCCGGTGTTTCGAGCTGCTTTTGAGGAAGTGCGTGGCTGCATTGGGCCAGATACAGAATTTAGACGAGAGTCTGTACTGTTCACCCAGTCAAAGCCGAGAGTGTTAGGGTCTGGGGAAGTGGAGAGAGTGATAGGGATACCCAAATTTCCCTGAATGCCTGAGGGCGAGGCCCTCTTAGTGGAAGCTCCGAAAGTCCACGGCGAGGAGTCCGGATGACCTGATGGGGTACTGATGAGGCCTGAATTACAGAAGCCCTCTGTTGTATAAGGGAACAGGATGGCGGTGCTTGTCCAGAACACTACGAAGAAGGAATTCACCTTCAAGCGGGGAATACCCCTGACGCATCTTTTCCCGCTGACGGCAATGTCTAGTGTCCCTGTAAGGCCAGCAGGGGAGAAACTAGTGGAACAAGAGAAACGTTGACAGCTGAGTCATTCACGTTCGGCGATTCCCCGCCTCCCAGCCCAAACCACCGCCACCCCTCACCACCGACACCTGCGGGTTGGAAGAGGAGTTCGATAGCGAAGCTGCTGAAGTTGTAAGGTAACGTTTACAATGATGAGTCTGATGTGGGCTGTTCCAAGAATAACCCGTCACACTATTGGAGTGATCGGGGACACACAGTTCAGGAGAGATCGCAGCGACTGGCCTCTGCAGAGCTGGAAGACATTAAGCTGTATTTGCGGAAGTTGAAGGAAGCTGGGTTCATCACTGAGTGCAAAAACATATGCGTCTCCAATAGTGGTGGCGAGAAAGAATAATCGGAAGGTACGGATTTTTGTGGACTATAGGACTCTAAACAGGAGTACCGTCCCCGGCCCATTTACAGTCCCAAGGGTCAAAGACGCGCTGGCTTGCCTGAGTGGTGCAAAGAGGTTCAGTGTGCTGGATTTGGAGAGTGGATATTACCAGAGCCCCAAGAGTGAGACTGACAAAGAGAAGACAGCATTTATATGTCCACTGGGATTATTCCAGTTTTATCTGATGTCCTAGAGCATATCAGGATCCCCTGCAAACTGCCAGTGTGTCAGGGGTGGCTGATATAAACTTACCTGAGACATTGGTGTATCGGGATGACCTCGTAATGTTGGGGTATACCTTGGCAGAATAGGAAGCGAGGGTGCTGAAGATGCTGGGTCGCCTGAAAGCTGAAGCGTTAAAACTTTCCCTGGACAGATGCCAGTTCTGCAAGACGTCTGTCAGCTATGTTGGGCACATAGTCTCAAGGCGTGTGTAGATATGGATGCAGCTAAGATAAAGACGGTGAGCACATGGCCAAGAACCCAGACTGTGAGCGCTTTGCGCTTATTCCTTGCTTTCAATGGTTACGATCGGAGGTTCGTAAAGGGCTATGCAAAAAAGAGTCACCTTTTGAAGCAACTTCTGTATGGTAACCCTTCCTTGGGGAATAAGGGGAGGAGGACAAATGAGGGGAGGGTAAAGAGTATCTTAGCCATTGGGATGCGAAATATGTAGAGGCCTTATAGTCGCTGAAGGAATGGCTGAACCAGGCGCCTGTGCTGCCTGTTGCAGACCCTCGGTTACCGTTTGTCCTGCATATATACGCCAGCAGAGAGAGCTCAGCGCCTGTACTGTATGAGGACCAGGGCACCGGGTTGAGACCTGTTGTGTTTGTTCACCGGAGTCGGCCACCCTCTGAGAAAAAATAACTATCCCGCGCACAATTTGGAGTTTCCGGTGTTCAAATGGGTGGTGGTGCATAAGCTGAGTAACTACTTCTATCGGGCCAAGTTTGAGGTGCGCACGGGCAAATATCCCGTAACTTATATCCTGACCTTGGCGAAATTGGATGCCACAGGCCATCAATGGTTGACGGTGTTTTCTGCCTACGATTTCTGCCTTAGGTACCGGCCGGGAAGTAGGGACATTGATGCTGATGCTTTTTCCAGACGTACGCATGAAGGGCTGGACAGGGACGAAGGGTGGGAGAGCTTTCCTGCACTGGGGTGAAAGTCATGTGCGAGTTTGCCATTGCTGTGAAGGCAGACGGTAGACAAGGGGAGGATCGTGTGCTAGATCAATTGGGAGCTTCTGATCACGCCGTTCCACAAGTTTACTCTAACCTGACTGCACTGTAGACAAACCATTTGCCGCAATTCAGTCCTGGGGAAGTAGCAGCTGCTTAGCGAGATGACCCGGGCATCGGTACCATTTGGTCAGCGGCCGAAAGGGGAGACATGGTCCAAGTGGAGAAGGAGAAACACGCTGTGGTGCCTCCATTACTGACAGAATGGCCCAGACTGGATTTGTCGAACCCAGATCTTATACCGTGTCACGTCACGTGCGGACCGACATCGGCGTTTCCAGTTGGTTCTGCCTGGGAAGTGTCAGAGGATTGCCTTGAAAATACCTCACCATGATTCTGGATATTTTGGAGCTGAAAAGACCAATGGATTGCTCAGAGTTCTATTTTACTGGACCCGAATGAAGTCCGGAGGTCTCAAAATGCTGTAAGTCGTGCTTTCAACGAATACCGAGGAAGACGCTGCCTACCAGGGCAGGTCCCTTGTCTCACTTGCAGAGTCCGGGTCCCCTTGACTTTGTGCGGATGGATTTCCTGTCAGTAGAAACAGTTGCCAGCAACATGGCGAATGCCTAGGTTATCACGGATCACTACGCCAGCTCTGTGCAAGCTTTACATACCAAGGATGAGAGGGCGCCCACGGTGGCCAAAATATTATGAGAGAGGTACTTCATTGATCATGGCCTCCCCAGGCGGATACATAGTGATCAGGGACGGGATTTAGAGAGTAGCTCATCCATGTGCTATTGTGCATGCTCGCGAAGTGGAGGACTACTCATTATCACCAGCAGGGTGATCCTCAGCCCGAAAAATTTATTTGGACCTTGATAGACATGTTCGGTACCTTCCAGATCAGCAAAAAGAGCAGGTGCAGTAAGCAGATTGGACATCTGGTCCACAGCTACAACTTGACCCAAAATGAAGCTACCAGACGCTCGCCATATTATCTGATGTTTGGGCCAGAGGTGAGCGTGCCCATCGACCTTTGTTTTCGGATTGACTAGGACAACCTACGACCCAAGACATAGGAATTATGTGTCTGATAAAGAAGGGTGATGAAAAAGGATTATGAATCAGACAAGGTCGTGGCTGCCGAGCAGAATCAAGGAAATAAGAGGAGGCATCATTAAAAAGGTTAGATTCTCCCAACTCACGCCAGAGACCGAGAATTCATAAGGAATTAGGGGCTACATGGGAAGCATAAGTTGGCTGACTGTTGTGCGGCTACGCCCTATATAGAGGAGTGTCAGATGACAAATGTAACAGTTTTTCACATGAAACCAGATGATGGGAATGGGCCCGTCAAGATTCTCCATCGGAACCACTTTCTTCCTCTGGACAAGAGGTCGACCCAGAGCCCGACCTTGAGCTTACAGAACCCTGCGGCGTTGCAGTGAGATTAGACTGGACCCATCTCTGTGGGACAGTGATTCGAAGGATGAGGAAATCGACGTGTGGTACATATCAATGCTAACTCCCCACTGAATAATGAAGAGATTTTCAACATTTCTCACGTTGAGTCAGATGAAATCGGGGTGGGGGGGGGGTGGAATGCTATCTGTGTATAGCCTGGGATTCAGCAGGACCCCGCAAGGGATGAAGCAGAGCTCGGACAAGGGACATAGGTGTCCGAGTAGCAGGAGGGCACGAGTGACAACGGGGGTGGCATTGGCAGATAGACCAGTAGCATCCACAGTAGTGTCGGAATATGAAGAGTTAGATGAAAGTGTACGGAGGTCTCAAAGAATCAGGAGACCAACGGATAGGCTAGCCTATGTAGGACCTCGTGAACCGAGTGTGCCTCTACCGCTTTGGTGAGCTATGTCACTGCCTTTTACACCTAAGTTGGACTTCGTGATTTGCAGGAAGGGTTGTAAAATTATCTCAAAGTCACAACCACATGACTGAATTTGGTGGTGTGGGGGGTGGGGGGAGTGTAACGCCCTGGAAAAAAGTTTCACTGCTAACGTAATGTTTTTTTTCAATGTAGCAGTAGTGTTTGGTTTATAACTGGAGATAACCAGTGTATTGGAATATGCACCGAAAATTAAGGGAATGTTTTCTCCCCCTCTGTTGTATGCCTGAGAGCGAGTTGCTGTAGGTCTTTTGTTCGGCAGAAGAAGAAAAGAGAGGATCCCTGAAAAGAGTGAACTTTGAGTGAGCCGGGAGTCCACGAAACCAGGGGAAAGTCGTTTGAGGACCACACAAAGGAAAACCGTGAGCTCCAACGTCCGCATTAGACTCTTTAATTAAAGTGGGTCCTTTATTTTTTGGTTTTCTTTCTAACCCTCTAATCAAATTAAGAATTATAAATCTAAATCGTTGAATTGCTCATGGTGTAATGTCCGTTACTTCCTGGTGCTGACTTTGTAACAGGGTAACTTATCACGCAGCACCCACGCATAAAAGAGGTTTTCCACCTCAGATTTCACACGTTTGGCGGCGCCAGAGACTGTCTTCCCCAGACTAATGTCGCCGTCCAAACCTGAGAGTTACATATATTTCTAATTGTAATTTTACCATTTTATTGAAATATATTGGAATGTACTACAGATGCAAAGCAACAGATTTCATAACATACCAGAGTTCTAAAAGCTAATTCTGATTTTCATCTCCCATAAGCTTCGGTCGCAGCAAAGAAAACATTCCTAAGATTAGCTAACCCCTCCGTTTGGCTCATACCATCTAATCCAGGCAGAAACCTGATAAATATCTTCTGAATTCTTGCTTGATTTTTTGAATACAATGTTGGGGCAGATTCATACATTCTGGTTGGCACCATGTTAAAATACATACCATCTTTTGGGCGGCGGCGGCCATTTTCAAATTGTCCAATTGCTTCTCAGATCGGAGTTCTGAGAGGCGGGACTGCGCAGGCGCGTGAAGGAGCCCAGGGAAGGAGGGAAGATATATAAAGGAGATACTGAGTGAGGTAGTTCTCTTTTGGAAGAGGACAGCGAGGCTTGAGAGGAAGTGCGGCGGCGGCCATTTTCAAATTGTCCAATTGCTTCTCAGATCGGAGTTCTGAGAGGCGGGACTGCGCAGGCGCGTGAAGGAGGCCCGGGAAGGAGGGAAGCTATATAAAGAACGCCGCCTTAAGAAGCGAGCAGCTTCGTTTGCGGGCAGCGGAGTGAGCCGGGCGCAGAGTGTAGGGCTTGGGCTCAGAGGGCTTAGGCGAAAGAGGGCACAGTAGGCTTATCTTTTAGTTTTTGTATTTTCAGTTATTTGGGAGTATGAGTGTGAGGGCAGCTTGTTGTTCTCGGTGTCGGATGTGGGAGATCCTGGAGTCTCCGAGCCTCCCGGACGTCCACATCTGCGCCAGGTGCGCCGAACTTCAGCTCCTGAGGGACCGAGCTAGGGAACTGGAGCTGCAGCTCGATGACCTTCGCCTGGTCAGGGAGAGTGAGGAGGTGATAGAGAGGAGTTACAGGCAGGTGGTCACTCCGGGACCACGGGAGGCAGATAGGTGGGTTACAGTCAGGAAGGGGAAGAGGCAGGTACTAGAGAGTACCCCAGTGGCTGTACCCCTTGACAATAAATACTCATGTTTGAGTACTGTTGGGGGGGACAGCCTACCTGGTGGGAGTGACAGTGGCCAGGCCTCCGGCACAGAGGACGGCCCTGTAGCTCAGAAGGGTAGGGTTAGAAGAAAGAGGTCCATAGTAATAGGGGACTCAATAGTCAGGGGCTCAGACAGGCGTTTCAGTGGAGGTGACCGGGAGTCCCGGATGGTAATTTGCCTCCCTGGTGCCAGGGTTCGGGACGTTTCTGAAGTGGGAGGGTGAAGAGCCAGAGGTCGTGCTACATGTAGGTACCAATGACATAGGAAGGAAAGGGGAAGAAGTCCTGAAACGAGAGTATAGGGAGTTAGGAAGGCAGTTAAGAAGAAGGACTGCAAAGGTAGTAATCTCGGGATTACTGCCTGTGCCACGCGACAGTGAGAGTAGGAATAGAATTAGGTGGAGGATGAATGCGTGGCTGTGGGATTGGAGCAGGGGGCAAGGATTCAAGTTTCTGGATCATTGGGACCTCTTCTGGGGCAGGAGTGACCTGTTCAAGAAGGACGGGTTACACTGGAATCGTGGGGGGACCAATATCCTAGCGGGGAGGTTTGCTAGGGCTACAGGGAGGACTTTAAACTAGTAAGATGGGGGGGGGGGCGGGAGACTATTTGAGGAGTCTATGGGAGAGGAGGTTAGTTCACCAGTGGAGCAAGTAAATAGTGTGTGAGGGTGGAAAGGCAGGTGATGGAGAAGGGATGCGCTCAGCCCGAAGATGTAGGGGAGAAGAAAGAAAAGGATAATAAATTTGAATGCATTGTTAGGGATGGAAAGAGAGGAGAAGATGGAGAGTATCTTAAATGTATCTATTTTAATGCTAGGAGCATTGTAAGAAAGGTGGATGAGCTTAAAGCGTGGATTGATACCTGGAATTATGATGTTGTAGCTATTAGTGAAACATTGTTGCAGGAAGGGTGTGATTGGCAACTAAATATTCCTGGATTTAGTTGCTTCAGGTGTGATAGAGTAGGAGGGGCCAGAGGAGGAGGTGTTGCATTGCTTGTCCGAGAAAATCTTATGGCGGTGCTTTGGAAGGATAGATTAGAGAGCTCCTCTAGGGAGACCATTTGGGTGGAATTGAAGAATGGGAAAGGTGCAGTAACACTGATAGGAGTGTATTATAGGCCACCTAATGGGGCGCGTCAGTTGGAAGAGCAAATGTGTAAGGAGATAGCAGATATCTGTAGTAAACACAAGGTGGTGATTGTGGGAGATTTTAATTTTCCACACGTAGACTGGGAAGCTCATTCTGTAAAAGGGCTGGATGGTTTAGAGTTTGTGAAATGTGTGCAGGATAGTTTTTTGCAACAATACATAGAAGTACCGACTGGAGATGGGGCAGTGTTGGATCTCCTGTTAGGGAATGCTTTAGGTCAGCTGACAGATGTATGTGTTGGGGAGCACTTCGGGTCCAGTGATCACAATAGCATTAGCTTCAATATAATTATGGAGAAGGACAGGACTGGACCTAGAGTTGAGATTTTTGATTGGAGAAAGGCTAACGTTGAGGGGATGCGAAGGGATTTAGAGAGAGTGGATTGGGTCAAGTTGTTTTATGGGAAGGATGTAATAGAGAAATGGAGGTCATTTAAGGGTGAAATTATGAGGGTACAGAATCTTTATGTTCCTGTTAGGGTGAAAGGAAAGGTTAAAGGTTTGAGAGCACCATGGTTTTCAAGGGATATTAGAAATTTGGTTCAGAAAAAGAGGGATGTCTACAATAGATATAGGCAGCATGGAATAAAGGAATTGCTCAAGGAATATAAAGAATGTAAAAGGAATCTTAAGAAAGAGATTAGAAAAGCTAAAAGAAGATACGAGGTTGGATTGGCAAATAAGGTGAAAGTAAATCCGAAAGGTTTCTACAGTTATATTAAAAGCAAGAGGATAGTGAGGAATAAAATTGGCCCCTTAGAGAATCAGAGTGGTCAGCTACGTGTGGAACCGAAGGAGATGGGAGAGATTTTGAATGATTTCTTCTCTTCAGTATTCACTAAGGAGAAGGATATTGAATTGTCTAAGGTGTGGGAAACAAATAAGGAAGTTATGGAACCTATGACAATTAAAGAGGTGAAGGTTTTGGCACTTTTAAGAAATTTAAAAGTGGATAAATCTCCGGGTCCTGACAGGATATTCCCCAGGACCTTGAGGGAAGTTTGTGTAGAAATAGCAGGAGCTCTGACAGAGATCTTTAATATGTCATTAGAAACGGGGATTGTGCCGGAGGATTGGCGTATTGCTCATTTGGTTCCATTGTTTAAAAAGGGTTCTAGAAGTAAGCCTAGCAATTATAGACCTGTCCGTTTGATATCAGTGGTGGGTAAATTAATGGAAAGTATTCTTAGAGATAGTATTTATAATTATCTGGATAGACGGGATCTGATTAGAAGGAGCCAGCATGGATTTGTGCATGGATTCATGTTTGACAAACCTTATTGAATTTTTTGAAGAAGTTACGAGGAATGTTGACGAGGGTAAGGCAGTGGATGTAGTCTATATGGACTTCAGCAAAGCCTTTGACAAAGTTCCACATGGAAGGTTAGTTAAGAAGGTTCAGTCGTTAGGTATTAATGCTGGAGTAATAAAATGGATTCAACAGTGGCTAGATGGGAGATGCCAGATAGTAGTGGTGGATAATTATTTATCGGGATGGAGGCCGGTGACTAGCGGGGTGCCTCAGGGATCTGTTTTGGGCCCAATGTTGTTTGTAATATACATAAATGATCTGGATGATGGGGTGGTAAATTGGATTAGTAAGTATGCCGATGATACTAAGGTAGGAGGTGTTGTGGATAATGAGGTGGATTTTCAAAGCTTGCAGGGAGATTTATGCCGGTTAGAAGAATGGGCTGAACGTTGGCAGATGGAATTTAATGCTGAGAAGTGTGAGGTTCTACATTTTGGCAGGAATAATCCAAATAGAACATACAGAGTAAATGGTAGAGCATTGAGGAATGCAAAGGAACAGAGAGATCTAGGAATAACTGTGCATAGTTCCCTGAAAGTGGAGTCTCATGTAGATAGGGTGGTGAAGAGGGCTTTTGGAACGCTGGCCTTTATAAATCAAAGCATTGAGTACAGAAGTTGGAATGTAATGTTAAAGTTGTACAAGGCATTGGTAAGGCCAAATTTGGAATATTGTGTGCAGTTCTGGTCACCGAATTATAGGAAAGATATCAATAAATTAGAGAGAGTGCAGAGACGATTTACTAGGATGTTACCTGGGTTTCAGCAATTAAGTTACAGAGAAAGGTTGAACAAGTTAGATCTCTATTCACTGGAGCGTAGAAGGTTGAGGGGGGATTTGATCGAGGTATTTAAAATTTTGAGAGGGATAGATAGAGTTGACGTGAACAGGCTGTTTCCATTGAGAGTAGGGGAGATTCAAACTAGAGGACATGATTTGAGAGTTAGGGGGCAGAAGTTTAAGGGAAACACGAGGGGGTATTTCTTTACTCAAAGAGTGATAGCTGTGTGGAATGAGCTTCCTGTAGAAGTAGTAAAGGCCAGTTCGGTTGTGTCATTTAAGGTAAAATTGGATAGGTATATGGACAGGAAAGGAGTGGAGGGTTATGGGCTGAGTGCAAGTAGGTGGGACTAGGTGAGATTAAGGGTTCGGCACGGACTAGGAGGGCCAAGATGGCCTGTTTCTGTGCTGCGATTGTTATATCTTAAAGAAAAGGTAATTGTGACAAGGTAATATGACATTCAAACCAATGTCAAACGTTCAGTCGCCTACAGTTCTGCTCACAATCATTGTGATATCAAAGGTGAAAATTAGGCTGAACATTCAGATTTAGCCACGAATACGAAAGGCAATTATAGAGTCATGGAGTCACAGAAAAGCACAGCACAGAAACGGGCCCAACAGCCTATCTATTCCGTTTCTAATTCCAACGACCTGCACCGGGAGAATACGCATCTGTACCCCAAACAACTGTGTACCTATCCATTCTTCTCTTAAACATTGAAATCTATCTCGTATGCACCACTTCTGCAAGTTGCTCATTCCACATTCCCAGGATGCTTTGTGTGAAGTGATTCCCTTTAACACTCACACGAGGAAATCTGCAGATGCTGGAAATCCAAGCAACACACACAAAATGCTGGTGGAACGCAGCAGGACAGGCAGAATCTACAGGAAGAAGCATTGTCGAAGTTCCGGGCCGAGGCCCATCGTCAGGAATAACTGAAAAGAGTCCTGTTAGTTTCAGTTTGTCCTGACGAAGGGTCTCGCCCCAAAACGTCGACAGAGATTCTTCCTATAGATGCTGCCTGGCCTGCTGCGTTCCACCAGCATGTTGTGTGTGTTACTTCCCTTTAACGTTCCGCTTAAAATTTTCATCTTTCACACATAACCAGTGATCTCTAGTTGTAGTCAAAATTTCAATAGTTCAATAGTTCCTTTAATATCAGAGAATTTATTCAATATACAACCTGAAATTGTAAATCTCACCAACATCCACAAAACCGGAAAAATCCCAAAGAATGAATGACAGAAAATATCGTAAAAGCTCCAAAACAACTTACACCCACTCACGTACAAGAACTAGAAAACATTATCAATCCTTCCGCTCCCCCACCTTAATTTCATCTAGCATCAAACAAAAGCATTCCCACCACACACCATCACAAAGAAGACATAGCGCCTATGGTGAAAAAAAAATTCACTATCCTATTCTTGAAGTAGCTGGCGTTCCGGTAAGTTGAATATATTCAGATGTTGTCATTGTTAAAAATTCCCTGTGTCACCCATTTCTTCAGAACAGCATGACCACTGTGTCAACAGTTTCCTACAGCCGCTATTCACACAATGTTAATATTTGGCAATTAGCTAAATGTCCTCATAACTGAACGAAAAACACATCTACTGTAATTTTATTTGCATGTCTTATTGCTGACATCACTATTTACCTCAAATAATTCTGAAAGTTTGCTTTCCACTATGTGATGCAGATGATCGGGGGGATATGTTTTTCGTAGCTGTGACCAATCCCAGTAATCACATAAATATTCGGTCATCTTTATCTATCCATCTAAATAACTATCTATCAATCTATCAATCATATTATTTATTTATTTACTTGTTTGTTTGTTTATTTATGTTGTGTGTGTATGTGTTTGTTTATTTATTTACTTATTTATTAATATATAGGTTTTTCCCAATAAATTTATATTCCTTAATTTTCCTGTAAATACCTGCAAGGGAAATAAAGAGTAATCATCAACTTTACTTTGACGGTACAACGATAGAAGTTTTTGAGTGTACTTGTTGATATGCCAAATCGATTCAAACTCCTAATAAAGACTTATGCTGCTCAATAGCTTTATAGACATATTGTACTGGCCATTGAACAATAGAGTGCGGAGTGATCTTCGAAAAGGAAGTAACATTGGGAAGAACATTAATCCAAACATGAGGTATGCAGAAAATCCATTACTTTCCTACTTTCTGAAGAACCTAATTAAACGTCCCCTACAACGCGTTAGGAAACGAAAAGTGGAAAGAAACGGTTAATTAATTCAAAAGGATTTTTTTCGAAAAAAAACTTCTTCGATGAAGATGTGTTATAAAATTTTGTCGTGCGTGGAGATATTCAAAACCTGAAATAAGTGGTTTCCTTAAAGTGTGTGGAATTGGGGGAGAAAATGAAACCTCCAATCTGATCTGTACACATGACCGCGCTTCAGGTTTACTATTCTTGGATAAGTAATGTTCAAGATATTTTGACATTCTTGTTATATTTTTGAAATGATTGTGATTTTATTATTTTTAAATCATTTACATCTTTCACAAAGCACTTCTTTTCCTCTGACATCTCAGTTTTTTCTGTTTGCAACTATCCTGATGGATTACTATTTTACTCTCGTTAAAACAAGCGTCTCGTATTTTAATAGGCGGACGCGCATTTATCGATAATATCCGATAACAGTTTGCATTATTTCGATGGTTAAATGGGCTAAACTTTCCATGAAAATAAATAAAATAACAGCATTAATATCTTTTCACATATAAGACGAGCTTCCTGGAAAAACTTCTCTCAAGCGGCACTGAATATAAGACCAAATGACCATAAGACATAGCAACAGAATGATGCCAACTGGCCCATCAAGTCTGCTCCACCATTTAATCTTGTCTGATCCTTTTAACCCTCCTCAACCCCATTTCCCGGCCTTCCTCCTGTAACCTTTGACGCCCTGTATAATCAAGAACTAAACAATATCAATAAATACACCAAAAGAACTGACCTCCACAGCTGCCTGTGTTCACAAATTCCACAAAATTCAGCACTGGCAAAATAAATTTCTCCGCCGCTCTGTTTGAATGGACGCCCCTCTATCCTGAGGCTGTGCCCCTTGTGCTGGACTCCCTCATCAGGAAACATCTTTTCAACAGATACTCTTTCCAGGGTTCTTAACTTTCGAAAGATTTCAATGAGATATCCTTCTGCGTGCGTGCACACACACACACACACACACACACACACACACACACACACACACACACACACACACACACACACACACACAATAAGTTAATCAAAAATAAGTCCAGGACCAGCCTATTGGCTCCGGGAATCTGACACTCTGAGGGAGGAGCTGTAAAATTTGATGGCCACAGGTAAGAATGACTTCCTATGACGCTCAGTGTTACATCTCGGTGGAATGAGTCTCTGGCTGAATATACTCTTGTGCCTAACCAGTACGTTATAGAGTGGATGGGAGTCATTGTCCAAGGTAGCATGAAACTTGGACAGCATCCTCTATTCAGACACCACTGTCAGAGAGTCCAGTTCCACCCCCACAATACCACTGACCTGACGAATGAGTTTGTTGATTCTGTTGGTGTCTACTACCCTCAGACTGCTGCCCCAGCCCACAACAGCAAACATGATAGCACTGACCACCACAGACTCGTAGAACATTTTCAGTATCGTCCGGCAGATATTAAAGGACCTCAGACTCCTCAGGAAATAGAGACGGCTCTGACCCTTCTTGTAGACAGCGTCAGTGTTCTTTAACCAATCCAGTTTATTGTCAATTCGTATCCCCAGGTATTTGTAATCCCCCTACCATGTCCAACTGACCCCAAAGGTCACCGGTTCCTTAGTCGTCCTCAGGTCCACCACCAGCTCCTTGGTCTTTTTCACCTTAAGCTGCAGATTATTCTTCTCGCAACATGTGACAAAGTTTCCCACCGTAGCCCTGTACTCAGCCTCATATCCCTTGTTGATGCATCCAACTATGGAAGAGTCAGCCGAAAACTTCTGAAGATGGCAAGACACTGTGTTGTAGTTGAAGTCCGAGGAGTAGATGGTGAAGAGAAAGGGAGACAGGACAGTCCCCTGTGGAGTCCCAGTGCTGCTGACCACTCTGTCTGACACACTGTGTTGTAAGCACACAAACACACACCCTGTTCTTATAATTTCCAGCGAGGACATACACAGAGTCATCAATCGTTCCCGGAATAATTCTTGTGAATCTCTTCAGAACACTTTCCAAATCCAGCACATCGGTTCTTATATGTGGAGTCCACAATTGTTGAGAATACTCAAGATGAAGTTTCATCTGCAACATATAAGCCTCAGCATTCCAATCCAGACCTCATGACCTCATTGCCTTGCCTTCCTCGTCACCGACTCAACCTCAAGTCACTCTCATGGTGTTCTGTGCAATTGACTCCCAACCCGATTTGCATCTCAGATTTTTTTGAATTTTCTACCCGTTTACAAAATGGTCTGTACATTTATTTTTGCTACCGAAGTGCATGGACACGCATTTTCCAACACTATATTTCATTTGTCACCTTCTTGCCCATACTTCTAATCTGCCCACCTCTTTCTGCATGACACTTGTTTCCTCAAAACTACCTGCGCTTCCACTAATCTTAGTGTCGTCTGAAAACATGGCAACAATGCCCCCCAATTCGTCATCTAAATCATAGATGTGCAACATAAAAATAAGTTGTCCCAACACCGAACCCTGCGGAACACAAATGGTCCTTGGCAGCCAAGCAGAGAAGGATCACCTACCAATCAGGCAATGCTCTAATCATGTAAGTAACTTTCCTGAAATATCATGCACTCCTAACTTGGTAAGCAACCTCATGTGTGACCCCTTGTCAAATAAGGCCTTCTGAATGTCCAAATATACAACCTCAACTACATCCCCTTGTAATCTCCTTAAAGAATTCCAACAGGTTCGTCAGGAAAGGTTTTCCATTAAGGGTTCTAATGCGAGGCTGCTTACCTCTTTTCTTTATGATTAGGATAACATATGCAATTTTCCAGTCTTCTGGCATCATGCCACTCACTGTCCAGTGATTTTTGAGATTTCAATGCAAGTGCCCCCACAATCCCTACCGCTATCTCTTTAAAATTCCAGAGTTTTGTTCAACTAATCTGGGTGACTTATGTACCTTTCGGTCTTTCAGTCTTTTGCGCACCTTTTCCCTTTAAGAGTAACTTGACTCTCGTTCTTCCCGTCACACACTACAACATCTGGCACACTACTCGTGTCTTCCATAGTGAGAAGGTCAGAGAGGATATGAAGGAAGTTCTCGAAGTAAATTTGAGTACAGGGCGGAATTTACTAGAAAATTGCTTAACAGAGATGAGCTCTGCGTGAGTCCGCGCCAACGCAAGAGTATAAGTTGGAGAGGGACGACAGGAAAAGTTGAAAAGGGGATTGTTCCACTTAACCAAGGAAAACACTGACGTAGCCCGGATCATAGAGCATTTATGACTATATATTTAAGCATCAGGAAATGATGGCACCGGGACGTGGCTGAAGGTAAAAACCAGTTAGAGTAAGAGCCGAGGAGAATGTGTTACCACCTTGTTTTCGAATCTCTTTGTTTAGGTTCATAAAACTTTTCTGACAGGTATAGTCGCATATAAGGACTGAATGCCCATTGAATTAAACAGACGGCTATGAGTAAGAATCGGAAGCTTTTTACTTAAATGGCCGATGTATGACCTATCCCGGATTTAGACGGGAAAGGCAAGAGAAAGAGGAATTAGGGTGGAGCCTAGGGATAAAAAAGAAAAATAGATCTGGTCGGACAACGGCCGATAACATAATTAGTCGGCCTAATCAATCCATGATGTGGAGAAATGGAGAGATAGAAACGGGCTTTCTGGTGCTAACGCTGTCAGGTTTTTGGCTGTGGACTGGAACGTTCAGAATTCGCCAAGTATATTGAAGGCAATGGCTTGCTGTTCATTCAAGTGTTTGCAATCATTAGTGTGTACGACGAATTAGGTAAGAACTGTTGTCTTTAGGCTATTGTTCAGTCGTTCCGTAGAATAACCCTCGTCTAAGAAATTGATGTTGTCAAGATTCTGCAAAGAGAAAGGAGAACTCTAATTTCGGAGTGGATTAGTTGGAGTGGAGTAAGGCAGTAGGGCATAATTTTGTCGATTGTGCATTGCTGACTGGAACAAGAAGTCAGTAGACGATCGAGCACAGAAAAAAAGGCTGTTGTCGAGCAGCGGCAGGTATAGAGCGTACGAACACGTAGTCTCGTCTCTGGACGCACCTTATTAAGTCAGAACTACAGAGAAGAAGACATAACAGTGCTGAGAGTTGTGGATATACGGAGATAATAGGATGGGATCGTTTAACTGATTGAGTGAACATAATGACATGGTGTGTAAAGGAAGAACATGAATGGGCACTTTGAAGTACCGGGGCCCATATAGGACGCCGGTTGCATCGAATGACCGGACCAATCATTGAATGGTTGTATTGCCATGAAGTCCGGTATACTGCAAATTGCTCAATTATTCTTGAGGTATTCCAAAGCGATTTAATCCAAAACTTTTCCACTCTGTACTTAAGATAACCTGGAAAAGTTATATGTTTCAATTACAGCTTGAATGGTCTTTGTTTATAGGCTATTTATTTTTTATATTTCCATCTCGCTAAAATTAGATAATGAAATATTACCTACTGTTCTGAAAACAAAAGGGCATAAGATACTAGTGTGCAGAAAGGGCAGCATGAATTGGCTCGACGACAGTCTTCCAGTAGCACTCACAGTATCTGCAAAGACGTGCAACTCCTGCCTAAGCTAGGACAGTTTATATGCTGTCCATAAAATTGAGCATGACACAAATATTGTTAGCAAAACTTGACTAGGAGGCCTACAGGTGTGAAATAGAATGTTAAAAGGCCTGAAGGGATTATATATGGCCAAGTTATTTCCCATGGTAGGGAATTCTAGGACAAGAACACACTACTTCAGGATTGAAGGTCCTCCATTTAGCACAGAGATGTGGAAAAATTACTTTAGCCAAAGGGTGGTAGATCTGTGGAATTTGTTGCCACGAGGCAGTCATTGGGTGCAGTTAAGATGTGGATAGACAAGTTCTTGATTATTCAGGGCATCAAAGTGTATGGGCAAAAGGTGCAGGGTGGGGATGAATGGAATAATTTGATCAGCACATGATTGAATGGCGGAGCAGACTCGATGGGCCAAATAGCCTACTTCTGTTACTATATCTTATGGCCTTCTGGTCTTATAATTCTCCTTGCTCGACTGTAATACTGATGTATAGGACTTCAGCTTCTCACTCTCAAGGTGATTTCTGTCAAATTATGGCCAGTTGCCCCTAAGAACTCATTTACCTTGAGCTTTCTAATCAATCCGGCTCATTGCAGAACTCCCAATCCAGTATAAATAATCCCGTAGGCAGCTCAAACAGGAGCAGCTCTAAAAAGCCATCTCGCGGGCGTTCTAGAAATACCACCTCATGGAATCGAGCACGAAAATGACTTTCCCAATATACCTGGATATTTAAGTTCCCTATGACTGTGGTAACATTGCACTTTAGCATGCATTTATGTCACCCGTGGCAGCTTATTGACTACTTCCTTACAATTTTGGGTGCCTGTGTATAACTCCTATCAGTGTCTTTCTACTCTGGCATTCCCTTTGCTCTAAAAGGAACGCTCCAACTCCTTCCGACGCTCTGTCACCTCTTTCTAATAATTTGATTTCATTTTACTAAGAGCGTCACGTCACCCCGTCAGCCTACCTGCCTGTCCTTTCGATACAATGTGTACCCTTGGACGTTAAGAACGCAGCTATCATCTGTCAGCCACCATTTAGTGATGCCTGCAATATCCATTCCGTAAGTGTGCTACGTTCAACGACCTAATTCGGTCCACGGCTCGTATTCAAATATAACACTTTGAATCCTATATTTACCCTTTTAACTGCCGTACGCATTGCAACTCATTCTTCTGACTGCAATTGTGCCCTACCATCAGGCTTTGCTTGATTGAAAACAAACTGCACATTGTCTTTTCTTTTAAACGACCTGCCTCATCTTCAGCACTCTCACTCCCAAACCCTGTCAAACATGTTTACACCCTCCAGAAAAACTCTAACAAACCTGGGTGCAAAGATACCGGTCCCTCTCGGGTTCAAGTGTAAACCGTCCTTTTTGTATAAGTTACACATTCCCCTGAAGTGATCACATGATCCATAGTTCTGAAAACTTGACCTTCCTTAGCCATGCATTGACTTGCCAAGTCATATGATTTTTATCCTCACTAACAACCCGCAGATCGCTACCCTGGAGGGACTGTCTTTCACCTTTCTTCCTAACTCCTTAAACTCTCCACAGGGCCACATTGTTACATTGCCTCAGAGTTACATTGCCTACTGACGTCATGTGTGCTGATATATACCAAGACTTCTCGGAGCTGACTGTCACACTTCAGAATGCCGTGGACCCGATGAAAACCATCCCTGACCAGGGAGGCAACAAATCATCTGGGCAACATCGTGCCACAAAAACTAGTCTCTTCTTCTCTGACTATCGAATTCTTATCAACACTGCAATCGTCTTCACCTCTGCTCTTCTGAGCCACAGCATGAGACTCGGCACCAGAAATCCAGTCACTGTGGCTCGCTGTCGTTCGCTGTGTCGCTCAACAGTATCTACAGCTGAATACTTATTATTGAGGGGAAATGCACACTGCACTGACAATGCATTTCCCCCTCCTCCTCCCGACCGTCACCCAATTACCTGGCGCCTACAACTTTGTGGTTGGTGACTATCTCTCTGTAGTTAGAAACATTGAAGCATAGAAAACCTATAGCACGATATAGGCACTTCGCCCCACAACGTTATGCTGAACGTGACCCTACCTTAGAAATTACTAGGCTTACCAATAGCTCTCTATTTTTCTAAGCTCCATGTACCTATTCAAAAGTCTCTTAAAAGACCTTATCGTATTTGCCTCCACCACCGTTGCTGGTAGCCCATTTCACGCACTCACCACTCTCTGAATAAAAATCTTACCCCTGACAGCTCTTCTGTACCTACTCCGAAACACGTTAAACCTGTGTCCTCTTGTGGCCACTATCTCAGCCCTGGGAGGAAAACCTCCGACTATCCACACGATCAACGCCTCTCATCTTCTTATACATATCTATTAGGTCGCCACTTATCCTCCGTTGCTCCAAGGAGAAAACGTCGAGTTCACTCAAACTATACCCAGAAAGCATGCACCCTAATCCAAGGAACATCCTTGTAAATCTCCTCTGCACACTTTCGAAGGATTCTACATCCTTCCTTTAGTGAGGCGATTACAATTGTGCACAGTACTCCAAGTGGTGTTTGAACAGGGTCCTATATAGCTGCAACATTACCTCTCGACCTCTAAATTCAATTCCACGACTGACGAAGGCCAATACACCATACTCCTTCTTAACCACTGAGTCAACCTGCGCAACTGCTTTGAGCGTCCTATAGACTCGGTGAACTCGGACTCCAAGATCCCTTTGTTCTGCACACTGCCAAGAGTCTTACCAATAATACTATATTCTGCCATCATATTTGAACTACCAAAATTACACCACTTCATACTTGCCTGGATTGAGCTCCTCTGCCACTTCTCAGCTCTGTTTTGCATCCTATCAATGCCCTACTGTAAACTCTGACAGCCCTCCACACTACCCACAACACCCCAAACCATTGCGTCATCATCAAACATACTAACCCATCCCTTCACTTCCTCATCCAGTTCATTTATAAAAATCACGAAGATTACGAGTCTCAGAACAGATCCCTGACGCACAACAGGTGACCGACATCCATACAGAATATGACCCATCTACAACCACACTTAACCTTCTGTGGGCAAACCAGTTCTGGATCCACAAAGCAATGACCCCTTGGATATCATATCTCAACAAGCCTTGCATGGGATAACTTATCCCATGAAGAAGATTATTCCATGAGAAGATGGCGGCGCGACGCACGCGCAGCGGCCATTCCGGAATGAATATCTGTTATCTGTCAAGTAGGATGCCGCGTACACTCCTGATTTGATGGAGACGGACGTGAGAAGCACAAAGGAACAGCAGGTGAAACTTCTGAAATGCCTGTTTCTCTGCCGCTGCTACTGTGCGATCCAAAACTCTCCGCGAGTTTGTCTCCGTGAGACAAACCCTCGGCTTTGTCTGTTACTTGGTGGCCGGGGCCGGGCTCGACGCGCTCGGCAGAGATGGCGCTCGGTGTGGGAGGGCTGGTGGGAGGCTCGAAGTTTTCGGACGTACTCAGAGTTGACTGTGGTCGGGTGCTTCCAGGGTGCTGCATCGGGAAGTTTGCGGTGCTGGAGGTTCATGGCAGGAAAAGTTTTTCTTCCTTCTACCATCTGCGTGAGATGATGGGCTATCGGGGACTTTGAGACATCTTTCTTTACCGTGCCTATGGTCTGCTCGTTATCAAATTATGGTTTTGCTTTGCCCTGTTGTAACTATATGTTATAATTGTATGGGTTTTTTTGTCATTTAGTCTTGGTCTGTCTTCTGTTTCTGTGATATCATAATGGGGGAACATTGTATCATTTCTTAAAGCATGCATTACTAAATGACAAAAACGAGGACTGAGTGTCCTCATAATTTAAGCTAATCAATTGTTTGCTGAAATCCATATACACTACATCCACTACTCTTCCTTCATCAATGTGTTTACCCATCCTCAAAATATCCAATAAGGCTCGTAAGGGACGACCTGCCCTAGACAAAGCAATGCTGATTATTCCTAATCATATTATACCTCTCCAAATGTTCATCAATCCTGCCTCTCAGGATCTTCTTCGTCAAGTTACCAATCGCTGAGGTAATGCTCACTGGTCTAGAATTTCCTGGGCTATCTCAACTGCTTTCTTGAATAAAGGAACGACATTTGCAAACTTCCAATCCTCCAGAACCTCTCTCGCCCGCATTGATGATACAAAGATCGTCGCTAGAGGCTCAGCAACTTCCTCCCTCGCCTCCCACACTAGCCTGGAGTACATCTCATCCGGTCCTGGCGACTTACCAATGATGTCTTCCAAAAGCTCCTGCATATCCTCTTTCTTAATATCTACATGCTCAAGCTTTTCAGTCTGCTACAAGTCATCACGACAATACTAAGATCCTTTTCCATAGCGAATACTGAATGAACGTATTCATTAAGTACATCTGCAATTTTTTTTGGGTTCCATGGACCCTTTCCCACTGTCACACTTGATAGGTCCTATTCTTTCACGTCATATCCTTTTGTTCGTCTTGTGCTTGTTGAATGTTTTGGGGTTTTAGAAGCATAGAAAACCTACAGCACAATATAGGCCCTTCAGTCCATTAATTCTGCCGAACATTCGCTGCCTTATAAATTACTAAACTTCCTTCCGAGTTTTCCTTAATCCTGCCTGCCAACGCCTTCTCATGACCTCTTCTGGCTCTCCAAATTTTCTTTTTAAAATCCTTCCTGTTAGCCTTATAATCCCTTTGATCTCTAAAATTACCTAACTCTCTGAACCTTTTGTAAGCTTTTCATTACTTTTTGACGACTGATTACAGCCCTTGTACACGACGGTTCCTGTACCCTGCCAAAACTTTCCTGTCTCATTGGAACGTACTTATGCTGAATTCTACACAATATCCCCTGAACATTTGCCACATCCCCTCCGTACTATTCCTTGAGAGCGTCTGTTTCCAATTCAAGCTTCTAATTTCCTGCCTGATAGCCTCATAATTCCCCTTACTCCAATTAAACGCTTTTCTAACTTGTCTGCTCCTATCTCTCTCCAATGCTATCGGAAAGGAGATAGGATTATAATCACTATCTCCGATATGCTTTACTTAGCACTTAGTGTTCAACTTAGCACCTCCTTATTTTCTCGTAACATCGAGCTGCAACTTCAGTTCCTGTATGATTTTACTCGGGAGCTGCCGCTCAGTGTACCTGGTGCAGATTTGTTGATCCGGGAAATTGGAAGTCTGTAAGACATCCCACATCCTACACACAATATAAATCGCTGCCAATGGAATAATTCTCATGAAAATACCATGCCATAACAGACAAGGTATAGAACAATAAGAATGAAACAGAGAAACTTGCCAGATACTTCACCTCGCCAAACCAGCTTTCCATTCAGTGGATGGTGAGTAGAAGAAACTATCTGCTTGAGGAACTAGTGGAAATGAATCTAATTAATATATTTTGAACACCTTTGTACAGTTACACAGACAAGCAAGTAGAACTAGTATATTATGCATTTCGGTTGGCATTGACGTATTTTGTTCAAGGGCATTTTTTACCTGCCGTAGAGTTCTATGATTAACGCTTCTTTGCTTTTCTTAAAAATTTCACAATGTGAATCACAACGAGAGATGTTAAAGCTGATCAGTAAGCTCTAATTTACTGAGAGTTTTGAACAGAAGGGAAGAAAATGATACATCTTCGTTGGTCAGTGGTCGGCTGAGTTGTATAGAGTTTAATTTTACAGAATCACGTATAATGCAACCTTACCTACCATACATTCAAGTTATGTGAATATTCAAATGGGTATAAATGATAGGAACACGGATTTTTAACTGAAATACTGAAAATATCTAGTAATTATCCTGATTTTCATGTACATTCGGAAGTTTTTTTTCCCTCTCTCGTATCTTCAACAGCAGGCTAATTTATTGCTCAGACGAGTAGTAGACCATATCACAAAGTTTCCGAATCTAGCTTTAAAGTCTCACCGCTGATTAATCACCGTGCTCAAAACAGGAAGTCGATGAAATGAAATTGAAATAAGAATTGCATGGATTTCAAATTAACACTAGTGCTTCTCCATCTCTTTTGGAGATTCATCTCACAATTCTGAGAACAACAGCGTCTTGTGTTGAAGTCACAGTCTGTCACATAACTTATCAGAAATAGATAGGATACTTCAACATGGCACTTTGGCCACCACCATCTTATTTTCACTATATACGCCCGCTCCCTATACACCTCCATCTATGCCCCCTTCTCCTCCCCAGAAAGGCTTCAAAGCTCTCCGTTTTTATGGGTTCCCCTCCCCCATCATCGTATTATCAATGTAGATGTCCTATCTCTATACACATCCCTCCAGCACCAGGAAGGCCTCAGAGCTCTCCGTTTCCATCTAGACTGCTGCCTCCGTTTCGAAGTCTATTTCTTTTGCAAGAATACCCAGCCTCGCACCGATTACCCCTTCTCCCATCCTCGACTCTCCTCCGCTTCCATGAGACCGTGCCCTGGTCTTCTGCTGCTCTGGACCTTTTCATTGCCAACTGCCAGTGGGACATCAACCGTTTCAACGTCAACACTCCACACTCCAATTCCAATCTGACCCCCTTCTGAATGTTCTGCTCCCCACTCCCTCCGATTTAATTCTAACCTTATTATCAAACCCGCAGATAATAATGAGGGTACTAAATTAGTCCAGTGGACTGTGCTCTACTTTGCTGACAACTCTCAGCCTGCTCCTCTTACCCCTCAAGCAGAGTCCCACTACGGAGGACCAGGCCATTGTTTAGCACACCATCACTGACCTTATTAGTTCTGGGGTGATCTCATCTTTGCCACTAATCTCATAGATTCTGCACTCCGTAACTCCTGTTTCTACCTCCTACCCAAGATCCACAACCTCGATTGTCCGGCTGGACACATTTTTCCAGCTTGTTCCCACTCCCACTAAACTCATATCTGTATTCCTGAAAGAAGAAGCTGGATCTGCCCAGTAGCAACCAATTTTAATTCCACTTTACATTCACATTTCGATATGACAATCCACACCCCACTCTATTGTCGCGATGAGACAACTCACAGGGTGGAGGAACAACATCTTATATATCGTTTGAGTAGGCTCCAACCTGATGGCATGAATATCGATTTCTCAAAATTCCAATAATGCTCCCCCTTCTCCACCACCATTCCCCATTCCCCGTTCCCTCTCTCACCTTATCTTCTTGCCTGTTCATCGCCTCCACCTGATGCTGCTTCTCCCTTCTCTTTCCTCCACTCCCCCTGCTCCAGCCCTACATCTCTTTCAGCAATAAATTTCCCAGCTCTATGTTTCATCAATTGCCCTCCCGGTTTCTCGCTCCCCCCCCCCCAACCTTTTAAATCTAATCCTAATTTGATTTCTTGTCCAGTCCTACCGAAATGGAACAGACCCGAAATTTCGTCTGTACTTTTCAGTTGTGGATTCCAGCTTTTTTTCCCGTCGTTAGACCAAATGCATTTAATTTCCACCTTCGGGTTTGTCAAAAGGAAGAAACGTCAGCATGAATGAAAGGGGCGATATACAATTTGTTCACGGTTGTTTTTTGGACCTGATACAGAGTTGTTTCAGACGGTACAACAGTGGTCTTAGTATAGTTCTATTTATTCTTCTTGTGTGGTTGTAATAATCTTCTGAGGTGTGTATATTTCAATGCGAGGAGTATTGTAGGAAAGGCAGTAGAGCTGAGGACCTGGATTGTCACGTGGAATAATGACATCATAGCCATTACTGAAACTTGGCTACAGGAGGGCCAGGACTGGCAGCTCAGTGTTCCAGGGTTCCGATGTTTCAGACGTGATAGAGGCAGGGGGATAAAGAGTGGGGGGTGGCTTTGCTAGTCAGGGAAAATATTACAGCTGTGCTTCGGCAGGAGAGATTTGAGGGCTTGTCTACTGAGGCCATATGGGTAGAGCTGAGATACAGGAAAGGTATGATCACATTAATAGGGTTGTATTATAGACATCCAAGAGTCAGCGAGAATTGTGGGAGCAAATCTGCAGAGAGATAACAGACAACTGCAGGAGACAGAAAGTTGCGATTGTAGGGGATTCTAATTTTCCACACATTGATTGCGACTCTCATACTGTTTAAGGTCTAGATTGGTTAGAGTTTGTGAAATGTGTTCAGGAAAGTTTTCTAAATCAATATCAATGTAACCCCTTGGGTCGCCTCAGGGTCGCTCAGCTCGTTCTCGTCTAGGGGAGCAGCCTTCGGCCCCGCCAAACTGGGTAATCAGCGGGTGTGGATGCTGTGTGATGTCCCCGCCTCGCCCAAAAACAGACAGTACACCATATACGATTAAATGAGTACAGTTTAGAAAGGTTACTATAATTAAGTGATTAATAACGATACAGTATATATGAAGGAAAAATATCAAGAAAAGGCGCCAAACATATCAAAGTCCAAACCACTTCGTGCGCAACCGTTGGAGCTCAATTACTGATCCCCTCTGAACTCGATTCGATCCCCTCTGAACTCCTCGACCCGCTGCCTGGGACCAACCACGGTGGTCGACCAGACGCTCCTCCCGAATCTGTCTTCGTCTCCTGTCCTCACCGAAAACCTTGGGCCTCGGACCCCCGCTCGGGGTCCATTCCGTCTCCCAGATTCCAGCATCGGGTCCTCTCTCTCTCGCCCACTCGCGCCGACTCCCCAGAATGCCCGCCAACAATCAGTTTACAGACCCACAAGAAAGAATAACATTAATGCCAATTGGTTAACAAACAAATACAATTCACAGTATCAGTAATTTTAACTCAACCAAACTTCCAGCACTTATCATAACAAAGAAGCATTCCTACATTTAACAAAACAAAGAAGCCATTTTGATTACATACACAGTAACAAAGAAAAAGAAGAAAACCCCTTTATATATAGATGTACCAACTAGGGAGGATGCAATATTAGATTTCCTATTAGGAAATGAGTTAGGGCATGTGACGGAAGTGTGTGTAGAGAAACACCTTTGTTCTAGTGATCATAACGTCATTAGTTTCAACTTGATCATGGATAAAGATAGATCTGGTCCTCGGGTTCAAGTTTTAAACTGGAAAAATGCCAAATTTGAAGAAATGAGAATGGACCTAAAAAGCGTAGATTGGGACAGGTTGTTTGATGTGATTGGTGAGTTGGAGGCCTTCAATGGAGACATTTTGAGAGTGCAGAGTGTGTATGTTCCTGTCAGGGTTAAAGACAACATGAATAAGAGTAAGGAAACTTGGTTCTCGAGGGGTATTGGAACACTGATAAAGAAGAAGAGGGAGATGTATAACATGTATAGGCAACAGGGAGGAAATAAGATGCTTGAGGAGTATAAAAAGAGTAAGAAAGTATTTAAGCAAGAAATCAGGAGGGCTAAAAAAAAACATGAGGTTGCTTTGGCAGTCAGGGTGAAGGATAATCCCAAGAGGTTCTACAGGTATGTTAAGAGCAAAAGGATAGCAAAGGATATAATTGGTCCTCTTGAAGATCTGAGTAGTCGGCTATGTATGGAACCAAAAGAAATGGGAGAGATATTAAATGTGTTTCTTGCATCTGCATTTAACAAGGAAACTGGAATTGAGTCTATGGAAACAAGGCAAGCAAGTAGGGAGGTCATTGAACTTATACAGATTGAAGAGGAGGAGGTGCTTGCTGTCTTGAGGCAAATCAGAGTAGATAAATCCCCAGAACTTGACAAGGTATTCCATCGGAACTTGAAGGAGACTAGTGTTGAAGTTGCAGGGGCCCTGGCAGAAATATCTAAAATGTCGATATCCACGTGTCAGGTGCTGGAGGATTGGAGGTGAGCTCATGTAGTTCCGTTGTTTAAATAAGGCTAAATATTTAGCCGGGAAATTATAGGCCAGTAGGTTTGACATCGGTAGTAAGTAAGTTATTGGAAGGAATACTAAGAGATAGGATCTACAAGTATTTGGATAGAAAGGGACTTATTCGAAAAAGTCAGCATGGCTTTGTGCGTGGTAGGTCATGTTTAACCAATCTATAAGAGTTTTTCGAGGAAGCTACCAGGAAAGTGTATGAAGGGAAGGCTGTGGATGCTGTATGCATGGACTTCAGTAAGGCCTTTGACAAGGTCCCGCTTGGGAGGTTAGTTAGGAAGATTCGGTCGCTAGGTATACATGGAGAGGTAGTAAATTGGATTAGACATTGGCTCAATGGAAGAACACAGAGAGTGGTATTGGAGGATTGCTACCCTGAGTGGAGGCCTGTGACTAGTGGTATACCACAGGGATCTGTGCTGGGTCCATTGTTATTTTCATCTGTATCAAGGATCTGGATGATAATGTGGCAAATTGAATCAGTAAATTTGTTGATGATCTACAGATTGCCTGTGTAGTGGGCAGTGAGGATAGTTTTCAAAGGTTGCAGATGGATTTGGACCAGTTGGAGTAATGGGCTGAAAAATAGCAGATGGATTTAATGCGGACAAGTGTGAGGTATTGCACTTCGGAAGGTCAAACCAAGGTAAAACATATGAAGGTAAATGGTAGGACACTCAGGAGTGCAGTAGAACAGAGGAATCTGGGAGTACTGAAACATAATTCCCTGAAAGTGGCGTCACAAGTAAATAGGGTTATAAAGAGAGCTTTGCTACATTGGCCTTTATAAATCAAAGTATGGAGTATAAGAGTTGGATTGTATTGGTGAGATTATATAAGACATTGGTGAGACCGAGTTTGGAGTATTGTCTGGAGTTTTGGTACCTAATTACAGAAAGGGCATTGATAAGATTGAAAGAGTGCAGGTTTACAAGGATGTTGCCGGGACTTAAGAAACCGAGTTACAGAGAAGGGTTGAATAGGTTATGACTTTATTCCCTGGACCGTAGAAGATGAGGGGTGATCTGCTAGAGGTGTATAAAATTATGGTGTGTATAGATAGAGTGAATGCAAGGACTCTTTTTCCACTCAGGCCAGGGGAGAAAAAAGAGCAGAGGTCATGGGTTAAGGGTGAAGGGGGAAAAGCTTAATGGGAACATTGGGGGGGGGGGGGCAGCGCTTCTTCACAAAGAGAGAGCTGGGAGTGTGAAATGAGCTGCCAGATGAAGTCGTGAATGCGGGCTCACTTTTGACATTTAAGAAAAACTTGGACAGGTATATGGATGAGAAGGGTTTGTAGGGATATGGCCCAGGTGCAGGTCAGTGGGACGAGACAGAAAAATGGTTTGGCACAGCCAAGTGGGGCCCAAAAGCCTGTTTCTGTGCTGTAATGTTCTAGTGCACAGTACAGGCCAATACTAATCTGTTTCTTATTAACTCTGCAATCGGAATTCGGTGTCAGGAAGATAGACAATAGACAACAGGTGCAGAAGAAGACCTTTCGGCCCTTCGAGCCTGCACCACCATTTTGAGATCATGGCTGATCATCAACTATCAATACCCGCATCCTGCTTGAGCCAATATCCCTTGATTCCCCTACCATAAGATACCTATCCAGCTCCTTCTTGAAAGCATCCAGAGAATTGGCCTCCACTGCCTTCCGAGTCAGTGCATTCCAGACCCCCACAACTCTCTGGGAGAAGAAATTTATCCTTAACTCTGTCCCAAATGACCTACCCTTATTCTCAAACCATACCCTCTGGTACTGTACTCTCCCAGCATCTGGAACATATTGACTGCCTCTATCTTGTCCAATCCCTTAATAATCTTAAATGTTGCAATCAGATCCCCTCTCAATCTCGTTAATTCCAGTGTGTACAAGCCCAGTCTCTCTAACTTCTCTGCGTAAGACAGTCCGGACATCCCAGGAATTAACCTCGTGAATCTACGCTGCACTTCCTCTACAGCCAGGATGTCCTTCCTTAACCCTGGAGTCCAAAACAGTACACAATACTCTAGGTGTGGTCTCACCAGGGCCCTGTACAAATGCCAGGGGATTTCCTTGCTCCTGTACTCAATTCCCTTTGTAAGAAAGGCCAACATTCCATTAGCCTTCTTCACTGCCTGCTGCACTTGCTCATTCACCTTCAGTGACTGATGAACAAGTACTCCTAGATCTTTTTTGTATTTCTCCCTTACCTAACTTTACACCGTTCAGATAATAATCTGCCTTCCTGTTCTTACTCCCAAAGTGGATAGCCTCACACTTATTCACATTAAACGTCATCTCCCAAGTATCTGTCCACTCACCCAACCTTTCCAGGTCACCCTGAATTCTCCTAACATACTCATCACATTTCACACTGCCACCCAGCTTAGTATCATCAGCAAATTTGCTGATGTTATTCTCAATGCCTTCATCTAAATCGTTGACGTAAATTGTAAACAGCTGTGGTCCCAATACCGAGCCCTGTGGCACCCCACTAGTCACCAGCTGCCATTCCGAGAAACATCCATTCACCGCTACCCTTTGCTTTCTATCTGCCAACCGGTTTTCTATCCATGTCAATGTCTTCCCCCCAATGCCATGAGCTTTGATTTTATCCACCAATCTCCTATGTGGGACCTTATTAAATGCCTTCCGAAAATCGAGGTACACTACATCCACTGGATCTCCCTTGTCTAACTTCTTGGTTACATCCTCGAAAAACTCCAATAGATTAGTCAACCATGAATTTACCGTTGGTAAATCCATACTGGCTCCCCCCAATCCTATCACTGCTATCTAGATATGCCACTATTTCATCTTTAATAATGGACTCTAGCATCTTCCCCACTACTGATGTTAGGCTGACAGGTCGATAGTTCTCTGTTTTTTCCCTCCCTCCTTTTTTAAAAAGTGGGATAACATTAGCCAGTCTCCAATCCTCAGAAACTGACCCTGAATCTAAGGAACATTGGAAAATGATTACCAATGAATTGCAATTTCCAGGGCCATCTGCTTTAGTACCCTGGGATGCAGACCATCTGGACCTGGGGATTTGTCATCCTTCAGACCCATCAGTCTACTCATCACCATTTCATTCCTAATGTCAATCTGTTTCATTTCCTCTCTTATGCTATGTCCTTGGCCCATCCATATATAGTGGGAGATTGCTGGTGTCTTCCCTAGTGAAGGCAAATCTAAAGTACTTATTAAATTCTTCTGCATTTCTCTGTTTCCCATAACAATTTCACCCAATTCATTCAAGGGCCCAACGTTGTTCTCAACTATCTTCTTTCTCTTCATATATCTAAAAAAGCTTTTGCTATCCTTCTTTATATTCCAGGCTAGCTTGCTTTCGTACCTTATTTTTACTCCCCGTATTGCCTTTATAGTTAAGTTCTGTTGTTCCTTAAAAATTTCCCAATCATCTGTCCTCCCACTCACCTTCGCCCTGTCATACTTCTTTTTTTAATGCTATGCAATCTCTGACTTCCTTTGTGGCCCCTTTCCCCCCTTTGAATCCTTCCTTCTCCGGAGGATGAACTGATTTTGCATATTGTGTATTATTCCTAAGAATACCTGCCATTGCTGTTCCACTGTCTTTTCTGCTAGGATATCCGTCCATTTAACTTTGGCCAGCTCCTCCCTCATGGCTCCATAGTTTCCCCAGTTCAACTGCAACACCGACACCTCCGAGCTGCCCTTATCCTTTTCAAATTGCAGATAAAAACTTATCATATTATGATCACTACCTCCTAATGGCTCCTTTACTTCAAAATCGCTTATCAAATCCTGTTCATTACATAACACTAAATCCAGAATAGCCTTGTCCCTGGTCGGCTCTCGTACAAGCTGTTTCAAGAATGCATCTCGTAGGCACTCTACAAACTCCCTATCCTGGGGTGCAGCACCAACCTGATTCTCCCAGTTCACAGATATAATGTACCGAGATAGATATACCGTATCGAGGCACTAAGATCGCTCGTTACCACCTGTAACAGAAATTAGTTTGTTGGTTTATTAGTGTCACATGTCCCGAAATACAGTGAAATGTGTTTACGTGCATGCTAGCCAGTTACATCAAGCATTTCCGGGTTATATTCAGGTGAGGTGAGGTGAGGTGAGGTGAGGTGAGATGAGGTGAGGAGCGGTGAGGGCCTCTGTCAGCACAGATGACCATGGACATTTCAACCTAGCTGTCTATATATGCAAGCCTGGGCAGTACTAGTACTAGAGCAAGCTGTTGGCCATGTAGTAAGCGCTTTCCTCTCCACGAACCAATTGAAACGATAGAGACCGTTGCAGTTTGGTATCAGAAATGCTACAATAGTTGCCCGTCAACATTAAATTCGATGAAGGACTGTCATATGGACTCCAGCTCCGGATTTCTCCCTCGGGATTTACTCCTGAAGTCAACTTCGTGGGATAGTATAAGCGAAAGGTAGCGAATGCTTGAGATCAGAGTTTTCTTTCTCTTATATGAGCTTTCAACCACAGCTATCAAGCCCTATCTGCCAGAATGTGTAGGGTTTAAGGCACCAGTAACCCGCCTTTAACTACTCTCCCGTCAGTAGAAACGATTCTGCAGAACTTAATAGCTGAACCACACATGAAAATCGGAAGCTGAACGGTTGTCAGTCTCTCGCCATTGGGAACATTTAATAGGTAGTGAGGGTTTGCTGACATTATCACCCAGCTATAACAACCTTAAGGAACGGTACTGAGGTAAAAAAAAAAGATTTTAAAAGTAATACGGAATGTAAAATACAGCATTGCAGCTTGAGATCCATCTATCAAGGCAAATTAGATGTGGTCATAAACGAGATAGCAAGACTAAACATTGACATATTGGGAATTAGCAAACTAAAGTAGACTGAAATGTCTCGATTACCAGATCTTCTAATGTGGGCAGGAGACCTGTAGAAAGAATGGAGTGACTTTAATTGTCAAGAAAAGAGTATCCAAATCGGTGATTGGATAAAAATGTTAGAATTATAGCAATACGACTTCCAGGCAAGCCTTTTAACATCACAATAATCCAAGTTTATGCTTCAACCACAGATGCCAAGGAGGATGAATTTATCCAGTTTTATGAAGGATTTCCTGTACATGACGCCAGAAAGGATGTTGCATTAATCATTGGGAACTGCAATGCCGAAGTTGAAAATAGCAGAACACGTGTAGTACAGAATGATGTAGGGAATCCCCTGGTGGAACTTTGCAAAATTAGGTTACTGGTTATAGCAAATACCCTCTTGTAACAGCCGAAGAAGCCGGTCTATACATGGACATCACGAGACAGACAACACCGTAATCAGATTGTCTATATACTTTGCAATCAGAGATGGAAGAGCACTAAATTCTCAACTAAAACAAGTCCAGGAACAGATTGTGAACCGGACTAAGAGCTGCTTGTTGCAATATTCGGAATGACACTCAAGAGCATCAGGAAAACAAACATACCAATAAAGTTTGATCTTGATTGCACCTCTCAAGAATATGCCGGAAGGTGAAGAATAGATTCCATAGATTAAACCTGGTAGAGAAAAAGCCAGGAGAATTATGGATAGAAGTAAAGAGCATTATACATGAAGTGGCAACAAAAAATGCAAACAAAAGTAAGACGGAAAAACATAACGAAGAGAAATAAAGTCCAATAGAGATCAAAACAATTACCTCCAACTGAATAGTACAAGAATATAGAAGGAAAGTAGCGATACAAAGAAGCTGGAGAAGCCAACAGAATTGGAACAACAAGAGATCTATTTAAGAAGTGTAACACCTACCCAAGAAGCTGGTATATATCGAACCATTCGACCTCTCGTCACATCCCTCCGACCTCCACGTCCTCTCACCTGGGACCACCCGGGTGGTCGATCGAGCAGTGCAGCGCACGGCCACCTTCCTCGGTGTCTTCTTCCCGACTCCGCTGAAAAGACCATGAAACCCCATCTCCCAGACCCGCAAGACAAAATAACTTTCCCCATTGGTCAACAAATGAATACAATCCCGGTATGAGCAAGTCTAAATCTAAACAACTGCGAGAGAAATCACTTATCATACAAAGAAGCATTCCTACTCTTAACAAAACAAAGAAGCCATTTTGATTAACATACACAGTACATTGTACATGCTCCCCCTCACCAGCAAATGTCATGTGCTCATGACATTACCAGAGTTCCCCAATGCTTCTTGCAACACACAATACCCAACCCAGGTGCAGAAAGCAGCGACATAACTACCAAGAACAATAGAAATCACATTCAGTTCTCCTGGCACCACATACGTCAACCAATCCAGGGGGGGCCTACTTCTTTGAGATCTCCGTACCCCTTCTGCTGACCCTTCCGCCTCAGACCCCGCATGGGACACTCTTGTCTGACCCTCATTCTCCCCCTCACTGGGCACCCTCTTTACCTGCGAAGCCTCTGCCTCGGACATTCCAGGTCTACCTGTCAGGACCTCACTCCCTACCCCACGGGGCTCCTCCCTGACCTGAGAACCCACTGGCTCACGTTCCGGTTACACCCTCTCTCCCCACATAGCTGGCTGCCTCTCCATCTGACCATCAACTCCTTCCCTCCTCTCGCCCAACTCAGTATGGGAAGAGCCAGGAGCCTCCTCTTCGGGTACTGGAGCGCCAGCGAATGGGAACAGTGGCCACTCATCTGAGTCATCATCTTCCGAATCGGTATTCATTCCCGGGTTAACGACCCGTCCTGGCTCTTCAGCAGCGGTATCCTCCCACGCTGAGTCCTTGTACTAGGCGCAACCTCCCACTTTGGCTCCTTGTCCACTTGCACCGCTTAGCCCAGGGGCAGCAGGTGATTCTGCTGGAGTACCTTGACAGGCCCATTCCCATCCTCAGGTTTCACCAAGTGAACTGGTAGATTCGGCATCTGGCTCTCTATTACACAGGGGGTGGCCACCCATCGATCTGCCAACTTGTTTTACCGAGGAGTCCCAGATTCCATAAAAGGACCCGGTCTCCCAGCAATAATTGAGCAAACTTCACCGTTTCATCATATCTCCTCTTATTCCTCTGATTTTGTTTGGTAGCCGCCGACTCGGCCAACTCATACGCCCTCTGCAACTCCCTCCTCATATCGGAAACATACATTAGATAGGGCTTCCCGGGTAATTCACCCACCTCAGCCCCAAAACACAAGTCAATGGGCAACTTCGCTTCCCGCCTGAGCATCAGATAATAGGGAGAGTACCCTGTAGCATCATTGCGAGTACAATTGTAACAGTGAACCAATTGTCCAATATGACGACTCTACATATTTTTCTTCCCAATCTCCAGCGTCCCGAGCATATCCAACAGGGTCCTGTTGAACCTCTTAGGCTGAGGATCACCCTGTGGGTGATAAGGGGTAGTCCTGGATTTCTCAACACCAAGCATAGTAAGTAATTCATGGATAAGCCGGATCTCAAAGCCCCGCCCCTGATCACTATGGATCCGTCTGGGAAGGCCATAATGAACAAAATACTTTTCCCATAACACCTTCGCCACTGTCGTCTCCTTCTGATCCTTGGTGGGAAATGCCTGAGCATAGCGAGTGTAATGATTGGTGATAACTAAGACATTCGCGGTGTTGTTGGTGTCAGGCTCAATCGACAGGAAATCTATACACACCAGGTCCAGAGGTCCCGCACTCTGCAAGTGCGAAAGTGGAGCCGCCGACGCTGAAGGGTCTTCCTCCGGATGTAACGACTGCATTTCCTACAGTATTCATCAACCTCCCCCCTCATCCGGGTCCAGTAGAACCGGTATTTGAGTGATCTATAAGTCTTTTCCACCCCCAGGTGTCCGGAATCATCATGCAAGGCCTGGAGTACAGTCTGCCGATACTTCTCCGGCATGACCAGTTGCCAACGGTGGGGTTGGTCCGGAGGCGCCGTGACCCGGTACAAGACTTGGTTCTTTAATTTTAACCGAAGCCACTCCTTCAATAACAGAGGCACAGACGGGTGTTTCGTCTTCTCAACCACCGCCACATCCCCTTTCTCTACCGCTCTACACACAGTGCCAAGACCCGGGTCATTTTGCTGAGCAGCTACCTCTTCCCCCGTACTCAATTCCGGCAACTGTTTAGTCTGCAGTGCAGTCAGGTCACAGTAAGCTAGGGGTATGGCATCATCAAAAATACCCAAATGGTCCACGGTTCGCTCCAGCCTTCCTCTTCCCTCGGTCTTCACGGTGATAGCAAGCTGTCACATACCCTTCACTCCAGGGACAGGGACAGTCTCCCACTCCTCATCATTCTCCTGTTCCCCCAGCTCCCGACGTGACAAAGCATCCGCATTGATATTCCTGCTTCCTGGGCGGTACTTCAAGCTGAAATCATATACCGACAAGGCCGCCAGCCACCGATGTCCTGTAGCATCCAGTTTAGCCGCAGTCAGAGTATAAGTGAGAGGATTGTTATCCGTTCTCACCTCAAACTTGGCTCCGTACAACTAATCGCTCAACTTGTCCAACACCGGCCATTTCAACGCCAGGAACTCCAACTTGTGAGTGGGATAGCTTCTCTCAGATGGCGACAAAGCTTCCGCTGACAAAGGCTACCGGTCTCAATGCTTTGCCATGCTCCTGGTACAGAACAACCCCGAGACCCTCTCGGCTGGCATCCGTGCGCAGCACATATGGCTTTTCAGGATCAGCTAAAGACAACACCCGGGCCTGGGTCAGCACCCGTTTCAAAGATTGGAACGCCTCTTCACATCGATCATCCCATCTCGAGCCGAAAGGTTCCTCCGGGTTCCAGTATATTCCACCGTCTTGCCTCCGGACCCCCTTCCTTTTCTTCCCCACCGGGGGATAGCCACGCAACAGCTGCGTCAACGGGTGACGTATCCTTTTTTAGCGTATCCTTTTATAAATCGGCGGTAATACCCACAGAACACCAAGAATGAGCGTAGAGCGCTCACTTTCTGGGGTCTCGGTCAGGTGGTCACGGCCTCTATCTTGGTTGGATAAGTAGCCACTCGCTCTTGCGAAATGATATGGCCGACCGACGACTTGCAGAACTGGCATTTGACCAGGGAAAGCTTCAGCCCTTCCTCATTAAGCCGGCTTAATACCTTTAACAGCCGTTCTTCATAATCCTCCAAAGTCGGTCCAAACACTATCAAATTTATATCCCCCACAGTTCTCTCCATGAACCTCTGGAATGTAGCTGGGGCCCCCGATATGCCTTGTGGCATTCGTTCGAACTGAAAGAACCCCAGCGTGCAGATAAAGGCCGTCTTCTCTTTATCGCCCTCACTCATCGGGATCTGGTAATACCCACTTCTTAAGTCCAGCACACTGAACCACTTCGCTCCGCTCAGGCAAGCCAACGCGTCCTCGACCCTCGGGACGCTTCATTGATCAGGGGCATTTCGCCGATTCAAAGTTCTATAGTCAACGCACATGCGCACCCTCCCATTCTTCTTCCGTGCCACCACTATGGGGAACGCAAAGGGACTGCGGGACTCAGCCATGATTCCAGCTTCCTTCAACTTGCACAAGTGCTGCCGCACGTCTTCAACATCCGCCGGGGCCAGCCGCCGGGATCTCTTTCGGAACGGGGTGTCCTCCGTCAACCGGATGGTGTGGCGAGTGCTTTTGGAGCAGCCCGCATCAAACTCGCCCCGAGAAAAAACCGCTTCCATCTTCGGCATGTTCTCCACCAGACTGCGTTTCCACTCAGGCGACACAGGAGAATCCCCGAAGTTAAAGGCTTCAGCAGACATCTCCCCTCGATGCTCCAACCTCTCCCCGTTAGGGCTCCTCACGGGGGCGCTACACTTTACCGTCACCGGAAACAGATGTGCCACCTTTTAAAGGTGATGTCTCTTGCCGTAGTGTTCCTGACACTTACGGCTATACGCCTCGCATGTACCACCCCTGGTCTCTGCACTTCGGGCCTCACCAGAGCCCACGCTGGCAATCGTGTTTCCCCTTCAAGATCGTCCGGGGCGTCTACTAACAGGGCTTCGCCCGTTGGCACTCTGGGGAATCTGGGGGTCCCCATCACGAGTGCTAACTCTCCTGGTCGGATCACCTTGGGCTTCGCCTGCGTACACCACACCGTCCCTCGTTTATACTCCGGGTCGAGCCCTTGGGGGCCAACCCCTTCTTTGTATAACGCTCGAAACAGTGGATGCACCGAGAGGGTCTCCAGAAAGTGTTCCTCCCCCCTTTCTCCTTACAAGCTCCCAGGAGCCGTTGCACAACGGGGGAGTTAGTCCCTACCAGGAGGGCAGCACCACCGGTTTCCACCGGGTCAGGACACACCAACACTAAAGTCTCAATGGCTTCGGCCACTCTCTCATCACCCTCCGAGAACTCCAATCTCACCGATAGGTTCCCATCGTACGGGTAATCACCCGCGCTCACACCCCAAATCTGCAGGGCATCAAATGGGGTTATGGGCAAATGCTTTAGATATTGGTTGTAGAACGACCGGTAAAATAAAGTCTCCTGCGATCCCCTATCAGAACGGCTTTTGCGTAAACTCCCTTTATCCGTAGAGGCACACTTGCACCGGGTCCTACCAGCCCATCCAGAATAAAGGCGTGGGCACCCGGTGGACCCCAGGCTGATCTCTGGGAACGTGTTCTTCCAGACGCTCCAGTCCCTTCCCTCACTGAGCCTCTCCGAAGTTTCCCAACACCCCTCCCTTCTTAGTCGCAGCGAGGGCTTCCCTCCGCGGGACTCCTTGTCTCTCACAACCCCACCGAAAGTGTCCCTTCTCTCCACAGCTATAGCACACCCTCGGCCGCCCACAGTCCCGCCTGAAATGCCCCTCTTTCCCACAGTTAAAGCACACGCTGCCCGCCGTCCCTCCTCTCCCAGTACGGCTTCTGCTCCCAACCCATTGCACGGGCCGCCCCCGAGAGTGGGTACCTTCCCTGTCTTTCCACTCCAGAGGAGGGTCCCTACTCTCCTGGGGGTTTTCAGTCGTCCACCCAGCCACCACTTCCTGTATCGCTGAGGATTGCTCCTGGTGGCCCGAGCCCCTTTTCCGCCCCAACGCTCTCTCTTCCTCCTGCACCTCTCTAATCAGTTGCCCGAATGATGGAGGGGGATCCTTTCTATAAGCCTGCCTGATAGTCCACGCCACTTTGTCCTCCTCCAGAGAGCCACTGAATATCTGACTCATCCTCACGCTAGCCACGTCAGGCACCTTCACTAACCCCCAGCGCCGCAACCCCGTAAGCATCCCCTCCATCTGAAATATGTACTCGGAGAGCTTTTCCCCTCTCCATTGTTCCAGGCGTTGAAACTCTGCTAAAAGCAGCCAGGTTTCCCCTGACAACCCAAACGCTCCCTCCAAAACTTCTATGCATTCCTCCACTGAAGCCCCAGGCTTTTCAACTTTAAACTACCGGACTGTTTTGGCTGCCGAACCCCTCAAACTTCCCACCAATCGCTGCCTCTTCTCCTCCTCCAAGCCTGGCCACTCCTCTAAGATCAAAGACGTATGCTCGATCCAGGTTTCATAGTCCACCTCCCCGTCCGGAGTAGGGTCGGCTACTGAGAACAGCCCCAGCTTCAGCCGGGGCCTCTCGGCCATTCCCACCAGGGAGTTGTGCGGCTGCCAGCTCCGATGCCTCCACTGTCCCTAGGGGGGCGGGGCCTGGTCACGCCTCCCTCCTCCGATCTCCCTTTACTAGTGACGGGCACCTCTCTGAGGGCCACTTCTGGTTCTAGCTCCTCTGCTGGTGTCTCTTCATCCTCATCCTCGGAGAGGGTGTGGAGCCCCCGCGGCCCTGCCTCTCCCGGAACACTGACAGCCGCAGGCAGTTCCAACGTCAAGACGTCAGCACTCGTACGAACCAACATCCAACTAAACTCTACCCCTTTACCACACCGTCTAGCGATCAGTTCTACCTGCCCCATACCTTTTAGCAAACTTAACCCCCGCACTAACGCATCTCCCGAAACTCGAAAATCCACTCCACTCACTACACAGACATACTGCACCGGTACATCTTCCAATTCGCACCAGCTCCGCACTGCTGCCTGCACTAACTTAAACAAATTAAAGGAACATTTTATGCAAACGTGAACATCGTGAAAGACGAGAAGGATTTTACAGAAGCAGAAGACATCAAAAAGAGATGGCGGAAATACACAGAAGTTTCGTACAGGAAAGATACGAACAGCGAAGGCACCTCCAAAGACTCCCTCATCGATCCTGAGCCGAGCATTCTGGAAAGTGAAGTCGAATCCTATACCTATATGAAGCCACAGCAGGCACTTTCTCTGTCCGTGATTATACCTTTGGGTGAAAGGGCGTAACACAGGAAAGAAATAACGGGGGTGCTGTGCTGGCATTTCTGTAACATACACTGGAGTTTAATTTATAGGAGGCTCTGAATGTCTGAATGGACGTGGCAGACATTGTTCCTCGGGTTCCTTAGGAAAGATGAGAATGTCGTTGAGGTAAACGAACACATACCTGTGTAGAATGTCTCGGAAGATATCGTTGATGGAGACTTGAAAAAAGGCGGGATTGTTGTAAAGTTCAAAAGGCATCATCAGTTATTCGCAGGGGCCAAAGTGTGTTATGATTTTTGTCTTAGACTCATCCCCCAGGCGGTTGCTAATCAGATGGGCAGTCCTATTATCTTTGAGACAGCTGGATGCTGTTTTCCCTTTTTGTGAAGGAGTTAGTAAGGTCGTACTATTCCTGTAGTCAAGCGTTTCCTCCGTCTCCAGAAGATTTACGGAGTGAAGACAGCGGAGTTTATAGGCAGATGGGTCCCCCACACAGTAATGTACCGAATTGACAGGCGGAATGGAAATCCCAGGGAAACTAAAGCGACAAAAATATTGGGTAATTCCACAGAATAATCGACCTGACTGGTGCTGCTCTCTGGTGCTCATTTGCACAGTCTGTTTGCATGTTTTGCATCCCAAGGGACGTCCAGCGCTGTCCATGGTGCACAAAAGTTGAGCAGTAGGTAGGACGTCCAAGCTGCAAACAACAGTATCCGGCCTAGAAAGTAACCTGTTACGGATGAATTCACCAAAGCCTCTTGGGTACGTAAAGAACTCGGGATGTAGAGGAAGACAGGAAGAGTGAGTTAAGCTATGGTGCTGGAACTAGAGGACAGGGCGCGGGGGTTGTCTTTCTAGATGGACGGACCCTCAGCTCTAGGTAGTGCTACTTCTCTCCCGCTCGCAGTGGGCATATGATGTGAGGGTGATCAGCTGCTAAGTGGTAAGCACAGAATTTGTTTCTCCACGGACACCCGCTTCTTGAATGGCTCAGGGAACTCTCACTAACTGGAAGCGTTGATGATAGGGTTCTGCAGCCTGCTATGGTTCTGGAACAGCTCTGGAATTCTGGCTGATGACTGGAAGGTTTATTCACTAAAAGGCTTCTTAAGGCAGAACACCAGATTGATGAATCTTTCCAAGGCGGTGCATATCTCCGGGGAGATAGCTGGTCTCAAGCATTTCGTGATGCTGTAATGGTAACAATAACAACGCGTTTGCATTCCATCCTCAGTTGAGGTACTCCAAGTGTAAGAATCACTGGCACACAAAGTTGTGGCATCGGGTTAGTAATCTTTCGAAGTGCTCAGGCACCGGATTCCGGTGTGCAGGAGACAGAGTTTAACTGTTGCCTGGTTGATGTAACGAAATGGAGGTTTGCTAGAGAGCCCCGAGCAGATCGTTAATCGATACTTGGTGCTCCGTGTCCTGCATATCTGTCAGTGGAATTCGTTCCGCAGGGGAGTCGCTGTTTAACTTAGCCGGTCAGGAAATATAGAGGAAGATTAACTCAAATGCACAGCAGGGTGAAAATCTAGCGCTAAATGATATTAATAATAAACTGCAAAATGAACAATCGCATTGCGTCACAAACCAGGAGAGAACAGAGTCTTAATTTGAAAGGCATTAATACAACTGAAGAGTAGGAGCAATTGGTTGACGTTGGTTTGTTCAATCGGGAACAAGGATTGTGAGTGAGAGCTTTGTTCAGATAGGCTGCTGGTGATGAGTTGGAAACGAGTGGAAGGAAAGTTGAAGGAGAATCTTGCACGTGCAGGCTGACAGTGTTGCCATTTTTCAGAAGGTGTTTTCTCTTATGCCCGCGTTCTTCTGTGTATCAACAAACTTGAAGCCAATGCCTTTTACTGTAGATATCCGGGGACACAATATCCTGGTGGGGAGGTTTGCTAAGGCTATTGGGGAGAGTTTAAACAAGGATGGCAAGTGGGTGGAATCCAAAATGAAGAGACGGAGTAATTGGCGGTTGGCTCACAAATAGAGAAAGCTTGGAGACAGTGCCAGAGGGAGGAAAGACAGGTGACAGATAAGGAACGCACTCAGACCGAAGGTTTGAGCTGTGCCTGGTTTATGCAAGGTGTATTCAGGGAGTGTCAAGGAGAGTGAGGAGTTGTCAGGGAGGGTGAGGAGGTGATAGAGAGGAGTTACGGGCTGGTGGTCACACCGGGGCCACGGGAGGTAGATAGGTGTGTCACGGTTAGAAAGCGAAAGAGGAAGAGTCATCTACTAGAGAGAACCCCAGTGGCTCTACTCCTTGACAATCAGTACTCCCGTTTGAGTACTGAGGGAGGGGGGAACAGCCTACCTGGGGGGAAGAAACAGTGGCCGTGTCTCCGGCGCAGAGTCCAGCCCTGTAGCTCAGAAGGGTAGGGAAACGAAGAGGAAGGTGGTAGTAATAGGGGACTCGATAGTTAGGGGGTCAGATATGCAATTCTGTGGTCGCGATCAGGAGACCCAGATGGTAGTTCGTCTCCCTGGTTCCAGGGCCCGGGATGTTTCTCATCGCGTCCAAGATATCCTGAAGTGGAAGGGTGAGGTGCCAGTGGTCGTGGTATATATACGTACCAATGACATAGGTAGGAAAAGGGAAGAGGTCCTGAAAGGAGAACATAGGAAGTTAGGAAGGCAGTTGAGAAGAAGGACTGCAAAGCTGGTAATCACAGGATTACTGCCAGTGCCACGCGACAGTAAGAGTAGGAATGGAATGAGGTGGAGGATAAATGCGTGGCTGAGGGATTGGAGCAGGGGCAGGGATTTAAGTTTCTAGATCATTGTGACTTCTTTGGGGGCAGGTGTGAACTGTACAAAAAGGACGGGTTTCACTGGAATCCTAGGGGGACCAATATCCTGGAGGGAAGGTTTATTAGAGCTGTTAAGGAGGGTTTAAACTAATTTGGCAGGGGTATAGAAACCGGAATGATGGAGCAGAGGAGAGGGTAAACAGAAATAGATCTAAGGTAGTGAGCAGTAAGGATGTCAGGAAGGACAAGCAGGTGATGGAACAAATTTGTAGCCATTGGGATGAGTTGCAGTGCAAAAACTTGCAGTGCAATCAATGCAAAAATTACCAAACACTGGACATAGGGTGTTATACTTAAATTCACACAGCTTAAGGAATAAGGTGGATGATCTTGTTGTACAGTTACAGATTGGTAGGTATGACATTGTGGCCGTCACTGAGACGTAGCTAAAAGATGCATGTCCCTGGGAGCTGAACTTCTAAGGATGCACGGTGAATCGGAAGGATAGGCAGGTAGGTAGAGTCATGAAGCGGCTTTAATGGTAAGAAATTATATTAAATCATTAGAAAGAGTTGACATAGGATCGGAAGGTATAGAATCTTTATGGGTTGAGCTAAGAAATCGCATGGGCAAAAGGACCCTGATGGCAGATACCTACAGGCCTCCAAACAGCTGCAGTCATGCAACAGGAAATAGAAAAGGCTTGCCAAAGGGCAGTGTTATGATAATTGTAGAGGATTTTAACCTGCGAGTGGATTGGGAAAATCAGGTCGGCCCTGGATCTCAAGAGAGAGAATTTGGAGAATGTCTACGAGATGGCT
This sequence comes from Hypanus sabinus, assembly GCF_030144855.1. NCBI lineage: Eukaryota > Metazoa > Chordata > Chondrichthyes > Myliobatiformes > Dasyatidae > Hypanus > Hypanus sabinus. The sequence continues at coordinate 150,957,030 of NC_082710.1, read as the reverse complement.
TTTTAGAACAGCTTTTTGTTGAGCCCACTAGGAGATCGTCTGTACTGGATTGGGTATTGTGTAATGAACCAGAGGTGATTAGAGAGATGGAAGTGAAGGAACCCTTAGGAGGCAGTGATCACAACATCATTGAGTTCACCGTGAAATTTGAGAAATAGATGCCGAAATTCGATGTGTTAGTATTTCAGTGGAGTAAAGGAAATTACAGTGGCATGCGAGAGGAACTGACCAAGGTTGACTGGAAAGGGACACTAGCGGGTAGGACGGCAGAGCAGCAGTGGCTGCGGATTATGCGAGAAGTGAAGAAAGTGCAAGGCAGATATATTCCAAAGAAGAAGAAAGTTTCGAATGGAAAAATTATGTAACCGTGGCTGAGAAGAGAAGTCAAAGACAAAGTAAAAGCAAAGCAGAGGGCATACAAGGAAGTAAGAATTAGTAAGAAGACAGTGGATTGGGAAGTTTCTGAAAGCTTACAAAAGGAAACTAAGAAGATCATAGAGAGGCAAAAGAGGAACTATGAAAGGAAACTAGCAAATAATATCAAAGAGGATACTAAAAGCTTTTTCAAGTATATAAAGAGTAAACGACTCGTGAGAGTAGCTATAGGAAAGAGAGAGAATGATACTGGAGAAATTTTATTGGGAGATAAGGAGATGGCAGAGGAACTGAACGAGTATTTTGCATCAGTCTTCACTGAGGAAGACATCAGCAATATACCGGACTTTCAAGGGTGTCGGGGAAGAGAAATATGCGCAGTCACAATTCCGACAGAGAAAGTACTCAGGAAGCTGAATAGTCTAAGGGTAGAAAAATCTCCTGGACCAGATGAAATCCACCCTCGTGTTCTCACGGCAGTAGCAGTGGAGATTGCGGAGGCATTAGCAATGATCTTTCAAAGCGAGATAGATTCTGGCCTGGTTCCGGAGGACTGGAAGGTTTTAAATGTCACTCTGCTATTTAAGAAGGGGGCTAAGGAAGCAAAAAGGAAATTATAGACCTGTTAGCTTGACATCGGTGGTTGGGAAGTTGTTGGAATCGATTGTCAAGGATGAGGTTACGGAGTACCTGGAGGCATATGACAGGATAGGCAGAACTCAGTATAGTTTCCTTAAAGGAAAATCCTGCCTGACAAACGTAAGTGCAATTTTTTGAGGAAATTACAAGTGGGCTAGACAAAGGAGATGCAGTGGATGCTGTGCCGTGGATATTCAAAAGGCCTTTGACAAGGTGCCGCACATGAGGCTGCTAAACAAGATAAGAACCCATGGAATTACGGGAAAGTTGCATACGTGGATAGTGCGTTAGTTGATTGTCAGGAAAGAGAGAGTGGGAATAAAGGGATCCCATTCTGGTTGGCTGCCGGTTACCAGTGGTGTTCCACAGGGGCATCCTGTCCGTGTTGGGGCATCCTGTTTTTTAGATTGTATATCAACGATTTGGATTATGGAATAAATGGCATTTTAGCTAAGTTTGCTGATGCTACAAACCTAGATGGAGGGGCCGGTAGTGCTGAGGAAGCAGAGAACCTGCAGAGAGACTTGGATAGATATGGAGAATGGACAAAGAAATGGCAAATGAATGACAATGTCGGAAAATGTACGGTCATGCACTTTGGTAGAAGAAATAAACGGGCAGACTGTTATTTGAATGGGGAGAGAATTCAATGTTCTGAGATGCAACGGGACTTGGGAGTCCTCGTGCAGGATACCCTTAAGACTAACCTCCAGGTTGAGTCGGTGGTGAAGAAGGCGAATGCAATCATGGCAATCATTTCTAGAGGAATAGAGTATAGGAGCAGAAATGTGATGATGAGGATTTATGAGACACTGGTAAGACCTCACTTGGAATACTGTGTGCAGTTTTGGGCTCCTTATATAAGAAAGGATGTGCTGACATTGGAGAGGGTTCAGAGAGGATTCACTGGAATTATTTCAGGAATGAGAGGTTTAACATATGAGGACCGTTTGACCGCACTTGGAATGTAGTCCTTGGAGTTTAGAAGAATGAGGGAGGACTTCATAGAAACATTTCGAATGTTTGAATGCATGGGCAGAGTGGATATCGCAAAGTTGTCTCCAGTGGTGGAGGAGCGTAATACGAGAGGACATGACTTGAGGATTGCAGGGCGCCCATTTAGAACAGAGATGCGATTTTTTTTCGCCAGATGGTGGTGAATCTATGGAATTTGTTACCACGGGCGGCAGAGGAGGCCAAGTCATCGGGTGTATTTAAGGCAGAGATTGATAGGTATCTGAGTAGTGAGGTCACCAAAGGTTATGGTGAGAAGGCAGGGGAATGGGACTAAAGGGGAGACTGGAATAGGTGATGATGATATGGCGAAACAGATTCGGCGGGCCGAATAGCCGACACCTGCCCCTTTGTCTTATGGTATTGTTGTCTTATGGAGTATTATAAACAAAGCGGATGTGCTTAGAGCGTGGATCATTGCTTCGATCTATGATGTTGTGGCCATTACAGAGACTTGGATGGCTCAGGGGCAAGAATGGATATTTCGAGTGCCAGTCTTTAGATGTTTCCGAAAGGACAGAGAGGGAGGCAAATTTGGTGGGGTGGCACTGTTGATTAAAGGTAGTATCACGGATGCAAAAAAAGGAAGAAGACATGGAGGGATTCTCTATGGAATTTCTGTGGGTGGAAGTTAGGAACAGGAAGGTGTCAATAACTCTACTGGGTGTTATTTATCAACCACAGCATAGTATAAGGACATCGAGGAGCAGATAGGGAGACAGATTCTGGAAAGTTATAATAATAACAGCGTTGCCGTGGTGGGAGATTTTAATTTCCCAAATATCGATTGGCATGTCGATAGAGCGAAGCGTTGAGATGAGGTGGAATTCGTTCGGTGTATCCAAGAAGGTTTCTTGTCACAATATGTAGATAAGCTTACAACAGGAGAGGTTCTACTTGATCTAGTCAGGAGTCAGATCTCTCAGTTGGAGAACATTTTGAAGATAGTAATCACAATTCTATTTCCTTTACCATAGCATTGGAGAGGGATAGGGACAGACAAATTAGGAAAGCGTTTAACAGGAGTAAGGGGAAATATGATGCTATCGGGCAAGAACTTGGAAGCATAAATTGGGAACAGATGATCTTGGGTAAATGTATGGCAGAGATGTGGTAAACGTTCATGGGATATTTGCGTGGAGTTCTATATAGGTACATTCAAATGAGAGGGAAAGGATGGTAGGGATATGTACCGTGGTGTGCAAAGGCTGTTGTAAATCTAGTCAAGAAGAAAATAAGACTTTACGAAAGGTTCAATAAACTAGCTAATCGAAGAGATCTAGAAGATTATAAAGCTAGCAGGAAGGAGCTTAAGTAGGAAATTAGGAGAGCCAGAAAGGGCCAAGAGAAGGCATTGGCAGGCAGGATTAAGGATGTGAAGAGCATGAGGATAAGAAAATATGACAAATCAAGTGTGTCAGTGAAAAAGGTTATACAGAGTCGGAGGAGATAGGAGAGGTGCTCAATGAGTACTTTGCTTCAGTATTCACTACGTAAAAGGATCTTGGCGATTGCTGGGATGCCTTACAGCGGAAGGAGAAGATTGAGAATGTAAATATTAAGAAAAAGGATGTGCTGGAACCTTTGGAAAGCATCAAGTTGGATAAGTCACCGGGACCGGACGAGATGTACCCAAGGGTACTGTGGCAGACGAGGGAGGAGATTGCTGACCCTCTGCCGATGATCTTTGCATCATCAGTGGGGACAAGAGAGGTTCCAGACGATTGTAGGGTTGCGGATGTTGTTCCATTATTCAGGAAAGGAAGCAGAGATACCTCAGGAAATTATAGACCAGGGAGTCTTATTACAGTGGTTGGTAAGTTGATGGAAAAGATCCTGAGAGTTAGGATTTATGAACATTTGCAGAGGCATAATATGATTAGGAATAGTCAGCATGGCTTTGTCAAATGGATGTCGTCCCTTACGAGCATGAATGAATTTTTGAGGTTATGACTAAACAGATTGATGAAGTTATAGAAGTAGATATAGTGTAAATGGATTTCAGCAAATCACTTGACAAGGTACCCCACGCAAGGCTTATTGAGAATGTAAAGGGGCATGGGATCCAAAGGGTCAATGCTTTGCGGATCCAGAACCGGCTTGCCACAGAAGGCAAAGGTTGGGTTGCAGATGGGTCATATTCTCCATGGAGGTCGGTGACCAGTGATGTGCCTCAGGAATCTGTTCTGGAACACCTACACGTCGTGATTTTTATAAAATAAGTGGATGAGGAACTGGAGGGATGGGTTAGTAAATTTGCAGATGACACAAAGATTGGAGGTGTTGTGGAGTGTGTGGAGGGCTGTCAGAAGTTAGAGCAGGATAGTGTTAGTAGGCAAAAGTGTTCAGGGAATTGGCAGATAAAGTTCAACCCAGATAGGTTTGAGGTGGTTCATTTCGTTAGGTCAAATATGATGGCGGAATATAGTATTAATGATAAATCTCTTGGCAATGTGAAGTATCTGAGGGATCTTGGTATCTGAGTCCAGAGGTCATACAAATGTGCTGCGCAGGTTGACTCTGTGGCTAAGAAAGCATGCGGTTCGTTGGCCTTCATCAATCGTGGGATTGCGTTTAGGGCAGAGAGGTAATGTTGCAGCTCTTAGGACCCTGGTCACACCCCGCTTGTAGTATTATGCTCAGATCTGGTCGCTTCATAATATGGAGGATGTGGAGACCATAGAAAGGGTGCATAGGAGATTTAAAAGGATGTTGCCTGGATTTAGGAGCATTTCTTATGAGAATCGGTTGAGTGAACTCGGACATGTTTCCTTGCAGAGACTAGGGATGAGAGGTGACCTGATAGAGGTGTATCAGATGATGCATTTGGCATGTGAATAGTCAGCGGCTTTTTTCCCAGGGCTGAAATGGCCGGCACAAGAAGGCACAGTTTTGAAGTGCATGGATGTATGTACAGAGGAGATGTCAGGGGTAAGTTTTATTCGTAGAACGTGGTGAGTGTTTGGAATAAGCTGCAGGAAGCGCTGGTGGAGGCGGATATGATAGGGTCTTTTAAGAGACTCCTTGGTAGGTACTTTGAGATCAGAAAAATAGAGGGCTATGGGGAGGCCTAGGTAATATCTAAGGCAAAGACATGTTCAGCACAGCTTTGAGGACCGAAGGGCTTGTATTGTGCTGTAGATTTTCTATGCTTCTATGTCCTATTAGTATTTGATGTCTGTGAATGCTCTCTTATTGGAATTAAAATTACACCTGTCACTGCTTATCTAAACGTTGTATTTAATCTATTCTTACAGTGTTTGTACTCACAATATTCATCGCCATCTATCCTTCACCAATTATATTCTTTGCTTCGTTTAGTTTAGGTTTGAAGCTTCCTGTAAGAAATTGGTAGAAAGAAAAGAAAAAGTACAAAACAATATTACTGATAAAATCTGCAGGATATGAATGCTTTTTCTTCACTGTGGGGTATACTGTAAATATATAAGAAACATAGCTCTCATTGTTTAACCAATGATCGACATTGCTTGCGAAGAAATGGAGTGAAAATAAGACTTTTTAAGTCGGAATCGTGATGACAATTATATTCTGGGTTATTCACATTTCACAGGCAGGTTAATAGCAATATGTTGACAATTGTAAGAATCTTGTTACCTGTCCGTATTGGTTTGTTTAAATGCATGTAACTAACGGCAAACGTTTCGCAATGACCCTATGCCACTTGGGGATTTGTCTGCTATAAATTGGGTTTTACTCTGAGAAATAAATATATTCATTTCCACATTCAGCGGCGTTTCACTCTTGAGTATGGAACAGCCGGTAGTCATACAAGTGGAAAACATTTACTACCCTATTCTTGCAGTAGTTGGCGTTCCTGGTAAGTTGATTCACGTCAAATGTTCGTCGGTGACTTCATGTTCTTTCTAAATGCATAAATCAGCATAAATTAGTCGTTATATTTCTTCATAGCCCATGCCACGGAGTTTACTTGTTCTCACTGACAACGTTATAGTTTTGCCTGTTATATGACAGGCTGAAGGGCTAATGCGGGAACATATGCCCTGGAAGGGGAAGCTCTCCTGTACGGGAGGGAATGCAGAAATGCTGTGTTTTTCTTTCTGCCTTCCTGATTGATTCATCAACGTGTGGAGCAAAGCAGTCAGGTGTTAAAGCAGTGCAGGAAGTATTTCCCTTTAATTAGTAATACCCACAGAAAGAATAAAACAAACAACAAAAGAAAAAGTATTTAAATATACTCGGAAATCTCTTTTACGCTGTCTTACTCCAAGTTTTTACAAAATTTCCGAAATTACTATTGATTTAGATTTGAGCATAAGCAAGAAAGACGGGTGGCGTTTTATATAAATCATTCAGACTATTTGCGAAATAATTGTTTCTATTTCCTGGTTTCAAACTAGGAAGGTACCATTAGGAACAAAAACTTACATTTTGTGCACTAGAGTGAGTTCTGTTTTGCCCTGCTTGTCAGGTGAACTCTGCATCTTAATCTAATAGTGCGAAATTTAGCAATTCCCTTAATTATTAACCTATTCTACCTCAAAAATATTGAAATACTTTGCTTCTAGCACCTCTCTCTCTCTCTCTCTCTCTCTCTCTCTCTCTCTCTCTCTCTCTCTCTCTCTCTCTCTCTCTCTCTCTCTCTCTCTCTCTCTCTCTCTGTCTCTCTCTCTCTCTCTCCCCTACCCCCCGCCCCCCCACCAGATGTGAGAGGGTTTCATGTCGATCCCCAAGTCGGGTATTTCGATATCTAAATCAACGATTCAGACTGATTAACCCCGATATAGCGACTGCTTGTCTCACCACTCTCTGGGGAAGGAGGGATATCCATATATCCCTGATAAATGAAAGAGAGTGCCTATGGGATATCGAAAATAGTTTCCATTTAGGGCTTTGATGTTGTTATTATGGTACGATTAGGAAGGCTGATGATGTTTGATATTGCTTGCCGATGCTTGCGAGAAGGAGGGACAGGCTGGTCTCTTGTTTTTGTTCTTCTTATAATTTAATCTTTATGCTTTTATTTTTCTGTTTATTGCTCTCTATCTCTATCCCCCCTCCCCCGCACTCTTTCCCTCTGTGGCGCTCTCTCCCTCTCTCACTCGCTCGCTCTTTCTCTCTCTCGTACCGGAGATTTATATTAAATCGCAAAGGAATTTTGGATTACCTGCGATAACACCCCTTCCACAACCTCATAATCAGGAGAAATCGGAATCATGTACTATATATTTCGAGCTGGGCATTACTCGTTTACTATTTCTGTAACTAGAAAACATTTGTCCAAATATTTATATATAATGTTAAAATGGATTTCAATGCGCGCTGTGATGCACACCAAGTTTCATCTGAAACGCAGTTAAAGGAGCATCTACCTTTCCATGCCATCAACACTCTCATACCTATAAACATCAAATGTCCTAGCTTTCCTCACGCAAACCTCACTGCCCGAAATTTCGAAAAGAAATATGGAAGAAAATGGTTGAAACATTCAAATGTATTGCAATTCGCCATGTATTGCCACCGGGTATGCTCCTAATGAAAACTATCCACGCCAATAGTTATTGTAAGATTGGTAAAGTATAAAATTTGACCGAACCATTATATTACGGCACTGCGTGATGAATGAGAGCAATAGGACAAGAGCAGAATATGGCTCCGTATCCGACGAGGGCTAGTCCTTCTATTATTTGTATTAAGGTTTTTTCCGATGTCAAAACAATCCCGAAAATATATGTTTTTGCTCTTGTTCAAATATTAATTGAACCAATTGACGTGATTTCGGACAGTTTTGATTCCAAACACTATGTAAAGAAATACATCCAAAATCATGATATTTCGTTACAGCAAGATCTGTGTCTTGTAAAATACCATGATATACAATCTTCAGATCTTGTTTAACCAATAGGGATTTTCATAATCGATATAATTGTTAATAGAAATAAAGCACCAAAATTTCATTACAATTCATACAGAAATAAATATGACAAAGTATCATCAACTACTCGTTTTATTTTTATTTTTTTTCGGCAAATGCGATGGCAATTCTCATCCTCTGCCGTGGAAAATGTGGTCTCTCAAAATGTATTACCCGGTATCTGTTGTCCATGGCAGTCGCTGACCTAATGGTTCTGATATTTGAAGTAATTCTCTACGAGATTAAAGATGGCTATTTCCCACATTCATTCTTGAATTATACACCAGTCTGCAGCCTTAACCTGACTATTCTTTTTGTTTCCCTTGATTGCTCTGTCTGGTTAACTGTGGCATTTACTTTTGATCGATTCGTTGCTATTCGTTGCCAAGCGTTACGAGCAAGATATTGCACTGCTAAAATTTCTGCTGTGGTGGTAGCAGTAGGGTGCCTCTCAAGTATTTCAGAGAACGCTCCGATATATTCGATATATGAACCACGGGAAATAATTGACAAATCGCCCTGGTCTTGCATCGTAAAACCGAGCTTCTACACATTGCCTATCTGGACAACATTTTTATGGCTAGATACAATTTTAACCCCTTTTTTGCCGTTTGTTTTGATTGTCTTGTTGAATGCGCTGACAATCAGGCACATCGTCCTCGCCAACAGAGTGAGGAGCGGTCTCCGGGGAGGAAGTAAAGCTGGGAATAGTAATGACCCAGAGATGATAAACAGAAGGAAGTCAATTTCTCTTCTCCTCTCTATATCTGGTTCGTTTATCCTTCTCTGGATGGTGATTTTTGTTTGTTTCATTTCCGTGCAGTTTACAGATACTAAATTTTTGGAGGGGAATTACAACGACCCGTTCACTATTGCAGAACAATCTGGTTATATGCTGAGATGTTTGAGTTCTTGCACAAATACATTCATATATGCCGTGTCCCAGAACAAATTCAGGAATGAAATGAAGAAGCTAATTAAAAGTCCTCTTGTTCTTTTTCGTGACATTATACTTGGAAGAAAGATTACTCCCATCATACGTTAAAAATGTGCATGCATCAATGTTTATATGTTCTATAATTTTTATGAAACGAAGTCTGAACGGACTTTTACTGCAGAGAGAATACAGAATTAACGTACAGAGAAACTTCAAGTCTGCACGTTACACTTTAAGCTTTAGACATATAAATTGCGAATTCAAGAACCGAGGTGCATTAAAATTTCATTTCTCTGAGTGTGGAGGATCTCTGCATATTTTCCCTCAGATAATAGAGAAAGCCAAATGGATCGATGCAGCAAAATGGGGGAACGATTAAAGAAAAAAATAAAAATCGGGAGAATTGAACGTAAAGCGGAACTAGTACAGAAGAGCCTGAGGTCTGCAGAGATCAATCATTCCGATATTGAAATCTTGATCAGACTTGAAGGACCCAATGAACTCGGCTTCCTCTGTTCCCTGCGTTGTTGGGTTGTTATGAATCATATCCAAGTACGCTCATAT